>NW_028301608.1:94046136-94349166 GCF_987345545.1 Pholcus phalangioides | reverse complement strand
TCGATTAAGTATTGGCTATCTTTCGTGGCTAGTTTTTGTTAATTTATAACGTGATACATAAAATCAGTTCAATTTAAAAATAGTATAAAACTAGGAGAAATGGTGGTTTTTCTTTTTCCGTTTCGAAAGTAGGAATGACGCAGAGTTTATCAAAAAGAATTGATATACATGTAGTTATAATTCCGATAAAATTCTGAAATGAAATGGTTCTGAATTCCCTCGAATTGACGATTATGCATAATGTCCGGTCAATCTGAGTCATTCGATTATGAGAAATTTAAAAGGCTTATGAAAAGGTATATCCAGAAGATTTCATAAATTCGTATCGGAATCACCGTTATAGCCTGTATGCTGTACATACGAAACAAGGGGTATTAAGTTTAAATGATAGAGATTTTTCTAGCTCAAAAAAAATCTAACTTCTCTCGAATCGAAAAATGATTTTAAAGCTGTTTTTTGTAACTTTTTTCTCCACTGAATTATAAAATAAATTTTTTTCAATTAAAAAACTGCTTATTTTTGCACACGAACTAATTGAACAAACTCGATCAACATCCCTCATACATAAGATAATATCTATAGCGGGTGTTGACTCGATCACATAGCATACTTTATCCCATCCTAATTTTTTTCGAATCAGTTTTTATTTACAATGTTCGTAATTTTTAAAGATTTCATCCTAATGGTGAGGGTATTAGTGTTTTTTTAATACGATAGAAGTTCAATTAGAAATAGACGAGGAATCCCGACCGTCTCACAAAATATTTCAATTATTATGGTACCTGTTATAGACCAGTGGTTCTCAACCTTTGAAAGTCCGCTATCCTGTAAATGTCTATTGTACAAGTGAATAATCGGTCATACACACAACTAACGAGAAATTAATGGGGGGAAAAAATGAAACTGTCAATAACTCACTACCCGGCACTGGGCCGTGGCCCCGCCGGTTGAGAAACACTGGTATAGAGTTATTCGAGGATCTGTATAATAAAAAGTTCTTTTTATGTCAATCACTCGTTTTCTTTCAGTGTCTAACCACGGGGTGTTTTATTTAGATTGACACCGGCATACACTATCGACATAAGGGAGGAAAAGAAGAGATAGGACGAAACGGGACTATTATGCTTAAGGATGAATCGCTAAAGGATGAAACAGTACACAGCCTTGAAATATGTGAATCCCCCAGTTTATTGAACCAAGGTATAACAGTCTAATAACACTAGGTAAAAAAATTTTGAAAGTTCTTTTGTGTCTGAAACAAAAACAGCCATTTCTCATGTAATTTTGTGAACTGAACTCGAATTTGATCATGAAACAGCTGAATTGGCTTGGGTTTTTTCTCTGAAAATGCGCATTTTACTCTTTTATGTTAACACGATACCGATTTTCTATAGAAGAGAAATGCGCTCAAATCTGTGGTGTTTGGTCAGAACATATCTCCAAAAAAAAATCAAAAAATGGCTTTTTGATCGAAAAGACAGTCTTGTTAATTATAACTAATTAGAAGTGAGATAAATGCACAAATACGTGCGTACGGCTAAACATGCTAATGTATGATATTTTTCATTTGTATTTGTGCTTATGCTTTATTTTTGATTTTTAAATGATAATGAAAATGCTTATATCTCAAAAATGTGATTTTGGAGTTATCATGTTCTGACCAAACACCACAGAAATATTGCTTGAAATAGAGAAGATTTACGTTAGGAGAGACGCCCCTGCTGCTGCCTAGCAAATAAGAACAAAATTATTTTTTATAAATTCTTCAAATAGAATTGACCGTTGGTTTAAAACGGGTGTGCTGCATTAAAATGAACAATGTGTGATATAGTAACATGTAATCTTTAAGCCTTAGTACCGGATGTTATATATTTATATTCGCTTCAAAACTAATTCATGATAAGCATAAAAACATAGTATCCGCTATTATGGCGCATAAAATAAAATTTAAAATTTACACCAATGTGTAATGTGTGTGTGTGCATGGGAATAAAATTTTGGTTTCTCATGCTTACTTGAGGAATTACAAATAATTTTGTTTTTATTTAATAGGTGGCAGCATGAATTCCAACTATGATTCTCGTATGATAAAATATAAGTTAGATGAAGGTTAGAAACTTTTCCTTCTATTATTATTTTTTTCGCCGGTTCGCAAATAATTTATCTCGTTTATGTCAGTCCGCGAACGTAATATCACCGTTTCCCAATAGAAAAAAGTTGTAAAACACTGTGCTACAGCGCTATTGTAACATCAAAGTGATATCTCAAAAACTACAGC
This sequence comes from Pholcus phalangioides, assembly GCF_987345545.1. Classification (NCBI taxonomy): domain Eukaryota; kingdom Metazoa; phylum Arthropoda; class Arachnida; order Araneae; family Pholcidae; genus Pholcus; species Pholcus phalangioides. The sequence goes on along the minus strand of NW_028301608.1, from coordinate 94,346,888 downwards.
CAATAACCCCTTTTCATATAGTGATATTTCATTTGGTGATATTCGTGTTCAACAGCTGAAAATCATGATTCAGAATGATGCAGTTCCGTGTCCGGACACAATTTCATTGTTGTTCAATATGACCAGAAAATTGCCAATCGTGTAGGTAGTTCAGTATGCTATGCATTTCTGACAAATTCAATGAAATGTAGTTATTCGTTTAGGCAACATGCAAGCTTTTTCGTTGGATTTCGATGAGATATAAAAAGGGTTCACGGATATACTCACAACCTATAAAGAAGAAAATCAAATTTTCATAAATTTGCGCAAAAAATACATGCACTCTTATATGCAAAACAAAAGTGATCAAGGTAATACTTTTTTACAGTTGATCAATAAATCGGAGGATTGGCCAAAAATGAGTTAACCTGGCAGATTAACTGGGTGAAATATTAAGGGTTTACGGCACGTGGAAGTTGGATAGAATACTTATTTTTTGAATGAAACGAGTTTAAGAATGCCTGAAAACTGATTTCGGATCAAAATCCAAGAAATCATTTCTAGTTTGTATCCAGTTTTCTGAACTTTGTATGCTTACAGCTCACAACACCCAGCTGGCGACTCATTCGAATTCATTTCACTTGTTGATCGCAAAATAGAAATTGGTCACAATATATTGGGACACGACTGAGCAAAACTAAACAGTATTTCCGTTAATACAAGGGAACGACCGACCCAAAGATGCAAAAAGGAATCACGGCTGTACGCGTTTCGAAACTATATGAAGTTCCTTCATCAGTAGCAAACAGTGAAAATACTCCTTATAGTGAGAGTTACTCGCTGTTGTAGACAAAAGAGTCGAATTCAAAATGAACCGGCAACAAAAGCAAAGGAGAAGGAAAGAGAAAGAAAAATGGCGGAGCCAAAATCACAAAACGAAAACGTGATAGCAATAGGAATCGAGAGACACCCTGCAGGATCTGTCACACTCGGTGGTAGAAGCACATTGTCCCTACGGACTCGGGACGGGATCTAACCATTTATTGAGCTTGAGAACGATGTATTACATACATGGGCAGGTGCCGTTGCACACATCGCCAGTAAACAAGTATAAAATTTATGATCGAAAAATGGTGATTCATGTAAATAAATCACAATTATAAATCACAGGTTATAAATCACGAAATCGTCATAATAATCGTCATAAGCGAGAATAGTTCTTGATAAAATTTGATCTGCTTCTCTTCAGAGATTTTCATTGAATCAGTAACTATCACATCAATGAAAGCTGTCAATCTGCTGCAGGGTTGATCTAATCGCTCCACCGTGTGGTTTGATTTGGTCCAAAGACATTCGTCAGCAATTGCTGCCTGTATCCAGCTTCTCGATAAGCCCGCGTGGATCATACTATTCTTGACTAATCTGGCTCCTCTTCCTCTTCTCTAAACAGATGTATGGGATCGCTGTATGGGTGTAGTTGACGTCTTATTCTAGTAGATCTCCTAACAGGCATAGGTGACTCTCTATCTGATTCTGGTTCCGGGGCTGCAGCTCTGATACCTTCAAGGTGCTGCTCTAGAAAGTGGACCAGTCTACTTTTCGAATCTTCCCGCTTCAGGATGCACTCAAGCCAAGGTATTCGCAGATGTTCAGCTGGCTCTGAGGTAGAAGACCGTTGTCTTGGGGCATAAAGTTACGTAATGAGAAGGCGTGCCTAAGGTCGAACATGCACCTTTATTACTGGGGATTGATTTGAACCTATGAAGGTTAACCGGAAACAGACCATGGCCCGTTACGAACATTATCATCTCACGTGACCATTTATGATTCCGAGGCATTACATGTCGCTGGATGATGCAGGTTGATCGACCGGGCTCTGTGGTGTCATCCCACCTCTGTTGCCATTTATTCATTAGATCCTTCCATTGGATTGCTTTGGCGTGTGATGTGGGAAGCAGCAGATCACCTTTAATGATTCCACCTTCGGTAGCTTTTTTCGCCGTGTTATCCGCCAATTCATTGTCTCATTGACCTATATGTGCTTTTACCCAAGACAGGCTTATTTTGGTATGATTGCAGAGAAGCTTTCTTATTGTCCTAGCTATTTCATGACTGAGGATTAGAGACTGCCTGTATGCTGGAACGACTATCAAAGCATTTTGATGTAAAGAAGCATCTAAGACTGCGTTGTAGATTGCAAAAAGCTCAGCCTGAAACACTGAGTTATCATCCTTTATCTTGACCGACCATCGGGCTATTACTTGTTTGCCTTTAGTCTTAACATATGCAGCTCCATTCCCTTTCTCCGACTTTGATCCATCCGTGTGGTATGTAACTGTGGATAACTAAAGCAGCTCATCTTCGTTTACTCGTACGTCATAACGTATTTGGCAATTCCGCTGCCGAAAACAAGAACGTGATAGTGATGCTGATGGAAAAAAGTTATAGTTGAGGGGTGATGAGAACCAAAATAATAGACATCGCTTGTGAAACACATTGTTTAGAAACCACGTAAATCAAAGCAAACATTAGAAAAGTCATCGTCGAGGCCAAGAAACCATTATTGCCCGACAGTTTTTCGCACATTTCGAACATTTATCAGTTCTGATGAACTTCTAAAGTAGTCTATTCTTCAAGTCGTTTCCTGTTTGGTATATAAGCTAAATTTGGCGGAGATCGGTCAAAATTTTGGATTTGTATGCAGAATACACACATACACAAATGTACAGAAACTAAATTATATAATATATATATATATATATATATATATACTAGTAGTCGATAAAGTGGTTTTCGTAGTGAAATGTTTCAAAATATAGTTATATACGTATAGAAATTAAGAATAGCGTTAATCAGAGCATCGGAACATTAAAAACCGAAACGGAAGTAACTATATCTGTGTAAGTTAAAAATGTTGTTTTCAAAGAAATTGAATTTTCTGGATGCTATGCCGAAACTGATATTTGGAAAAAAAAGTGATTTGTCTCCTCCGGGAATCGAACGATATGCAAGGGCACCCGGGTTCGATTCCCGGAGTAGACAAATCACTTTCCTTTCCAAATATCAGTTTCGGCATAACATCCAGAAAATTCAATTTCTCAGTATATTTCAGGCCGAAAAAATACCATCTGTTGTTTTCAAAAGGTCTAACAATTTTCATTTCATTTGATTCATTCACGGGTTTGGTTTCATTTGATCATTCACGTACAGGCTTTTGGCAACAAATTTGGATGATCTGTATGTGAAGTATCGGCGATGAAACTGGTTTCCTTGTTCGCATGTTATAGAAGGGGGGCGGAGAGTGATGAAAAAAAAAAGGAAAAAGAAACAGGGAGAGCTGCAATATTTCTTCCATTTTACCTTGGACAGATATCTAGTCCCTGATCGCTAAGGGGTTAAACTTTCTTTTCATCACCTCGGTCTCCTCGTGACATTATTCAATACTTTCTTTCACAGGCCGTATTTTTTCCTAAATTTCTTTTTTCATTTTTAAAATGTTGCTAATTTTCGTGTTATTTCTTGATACATTCAACATTGGTTGTTATTGATACGATTAGTGATGGCCAGATATTATATAAGTAGATGAGATGAACAACGCAAAACCACTTACCAACTTTTTTGTAAGAAGTAATCGAATTATGAAATTTCAGAGTTCTCTATGTCAAAAGTGTGCAAAACCGAACATGCCAATAGCTAAGACAGGTGAATTGCGAGTTAAAAACTAATTATAATGTAAGATTATAGAAAGCCTTCACTTTTTTTTATAGATTAATGGAGAAAGAAATACTTGGATTACACTCTAAAACTTTTATAATAGTTGTTTTATAAAACTGGAGAAATGAAACGAATAAGCGTATCCGTTGCATTCGAGCAAATGCATCCAATAGGCTTATTGGTTGCCTTTCTCAAGTTTTCTAAAAGATTAAACTTTTATAGTGTAATCTCGGTGTAACGTAAAAAAATTTTAAAAATGGAAAATCTCTTATTACGAGTTGCCCATGAGAATCGTTTTTATGATTTCGGAATTTAAAGTCAGAGCTAGAAACACAATAAGCTCTATATTTGAATTTTAATTTATTGGCCTTTGTATGAATCTGTTCTTTTTGTCGAATTTGACAATGTCTTTTCCTATTAAACCGATGTATTCCTAAAAATAATACTTACTCCCTTTTATAAAGAAATCCATTTGAAAAGAAAGTTGAATGTTGAATTCCATGACACGTATTTTTGCATTATTTAAATTTGAAATTTGTTTAATATCCGTTAAAATAGCAACAGCCAACTGCAGAAATGCACAATAATGATGCAAAAATACAAATACAAGGAAAACATATACAGCAGATACAAGCGTACTTCAATTGCTGACCCACGGACAGGCACCGGTCCGTAGGATTTTCCCACATGTCCGAAAAACATTTTTTTAATACATTCTGATTAGTGTAACTGACTCCGAATTGATATAAATTTTTTGATTTTTTTTTTTCAAGGTAGGTTTCAGTTAGGGTTTCGATCAATTACGTTACTTTCTACAAACATAGACAATTCGTCACGTTGTAGTTGTGAGGAGTGGGTGGGTGGGTAGAGTCGGGGGAAGTCTAGGTAGACCCTATGGGTGAGCATGCGACGCCCATGTTTCCCAGTATAACTCCGGCTGAAATAAGGCGAGGTTGTGTTGCTCTCGTTTATGACATTTTGATCATGGATCGTACTCGTTCAAAGTGGAAATGTCCGTTACTTCGTGATTCAAGTGACGTTATATGCAATATATTACCAACCTACGAAGTGTTATGAAGCTCTATGAGTGGAACCGTGATAATGAAACTAATAAAGAGCCCACGTATAAAGAACTAGACGACATTGGCGGGGCAAAAATTGAAGAAATATGGTCAAGCTTCCATTCCTTTTGTCCACCATAAACGAGTGAAAGCGGTGTTGAAGACGTATTATGTATGAAATACAAAAATATTTGAAATCACACCCTAAAATACCGAAGAAGCAATTAGAAGAGTTTCGCCGTAAATTATTGTTTGACATTTATTTCATCCTGCAAGTGTAAGAACATCGAAGAGCGCATTTGTGCCCCTAAATACAAAATATATACCTGTCAGAGACATAAGCTTCCTAATCGACCAACGAGTGACCTAAAGGCCTAAGGACTTAGCAAACAAATCGCCGGGGGCGCGGTAGCCCAGGTCGATAAGATACTCGAATAAAACATGTTTATAGGTATTCGCGAGTTCGATACCCGGTTCTTCCTAGTCAGAAAACTTTCCGACAGGGGTACAACAAAAACGGCGACATGACCGCAGAAAAAGATTGCTACCGCAGGGAGTCCTCCATCGAGGGGATAGCGCACCAACCTCTCGATAGGAGTAAAAAGATAATCCTGTCGTTCGGAATCGGCAATAAATTGTAGGTCCCGGTCTAATTAGCTCTCGTGTGCAGAAAAATGACCACGGTGCGACAAAAATGATCAAAATGATCAACAAATCGCCAGGCAAAATGTCACATACCCGATGGCTAAACTCGTGCTAATCGAATTCTACGTTTGTATGTTTCGATGGAATCTGCTTCTGAAAATTTAATAATTCTAGCAACGCATGTCATCAAGTTTTACGCTCCAACTTGGTTAGTTATGAAAACTCACCCTTCTCCTGTAAAGATAGAACATATCACCTGTTCAAGCTCATTGTTGCAACTTGGTATTTGCCCGCAGAACTGAAAGGCAAAATATGTTCCGTAATTCTCAAAGAAACACTTACTTCGCACACCCTGAAAATTCATTGAAATTCAATGCTGACCGACTCTGAACCGCACGCACATCCGTGAACACATCCCGTCGCATTCAGAAAAAAAGACTCCGACTCTTTCAACCTCCTATTGTAAAATTTGATGTATCACTTTACATCGATCTCATTGACTGGCAGAAGCAGAATATATCTGATCCACTGTCATACTATTTTTTACCCTGGCAGTGTGACCCATCGGTTAGTAAGTCTCGAAACGCTGTGCCGAAATTCAACAGTAAGAAGGATTTTTGTGATATTTGAAATAGGATGATAATTATATATATTGATGATGCTTATATATAATTATATAATTATATATAAGCAAGCGATGTAAAGCAATAAGCAAAGCACCATAATATACGCAAAAAGCACTTGAATTACAATAAGCAATACATCACGCAATGCGCTGCAAAGCGTAATGCACCAGAATCAGCAATGCACCATTATTTGCAATGCACTATAATAAGCAATACAGCACAATACGCAATGCACCACCATCGGCGATTCAGTGCAATAAGCAATGCGCCACCGTAGGCAATACAGTACAATAGTTAGTGCTCTACCATATTAAAAGCACCGCAATAAGCAATACATCACTATATTCAGCGCACCACATTAAGCAATACAGCACAATACGCAATACACCACAATAACAAATACACCGCTACTATAGGCAATACAGCACAATAAGCAATGCACCTCAATATGCAGTGCACCACAATACGCCATAAGCACTGCAAAGTTTTTGTAAACTTTTTCTTGTAATAAATGAATGTTACTCACGCGATTTGTATTTGTTTTATAGACACACATTAAAAAAAAATTTAAAAATTTTGACAACTCTGACAAAGGTTAACAAATCATCAAAAAAAAAGTTATTTTTTTTTCAAAATATGTATTCTTTAAAGTCAATCCGGAATATTGTGATAACCCATTCTTAAAAAAATTTATATGTGAGCTAAGGGCATCATTTTTGGCATCCTTTTCATGCTGTGCCGGATATAAACATCACGAGTGCTCCGAACACACAGGGTCCGGGTACCGAGGGCGGGGCATTGGACAGATGTCTTCATTGGGAGATTGACAGGTTTCATTTTGAGTCGAGGATGAATACTTGCTTCTCATTGCGCATTGCGCGGCATTGCTAATTGTGGCACTGCAAAAATAATGGTGCATTACTGATTGCGGTGCATTGCGTACTATAGTGCTTTGCTTATTGCGATGCATCACGTAATGTGTCGTATTGCGAATTGTGGTGTATTGGGTACTATGTTGCATTGCTTATTGTGGTGCACATTATTACTGATTACACACATTATACTGATTGTGATGCTTTACTTGTTGTAGTGCACTGAGTGCTGTATTGCTTATCGTATTGCAGTTCACTGAGTGCTGTATTGCTTATCGTATTGCAGTTCACTGAGTGCTGTATTGCTTATCGTATTGCAGTGCACTGAGTGCTGTATTGCTTATCGTATTGCAGTGCACTGAGTGCTGTATTGCTTATCGTATTGCAGTGCACTGAATGCCGTATTGCTTATCGTATTGCAGTGCACTGAGTGCTGTATTGCTTATCGTATTGCAGTGCTTATGACTTATTATGGCTCACTCCGTATTATGGTGCTTTTTGATTATTGCGATGCATCGCGTATTGTGCAGTATTGCCGTGCATGAAGTATTTATTGTGCGCATTGTTACGCATTACGTATTTTAGTGAATCAAGTGCCATATTGCTTATTCTAATGCAGTGCTTATGGCGTATTGTGGTTCATTGCGTATTGTGGTGCACTGCATATTGTGGTGCATTGCTTATTGTGCTGTATTGCTTATTGCGATACATCGCGCATTACGTTTAATGCTGTATTGCAACGCAATACAACATTGGTAGAGTTTGAGTTAGATCACTCAATTCAAAAGCTGTTATTGAAAAGGATTTGTAATAATTGTGAGTTGGAAAACATACTGTACATGAAAATGTTTATTTTCTTTATTTGTAAAAGAAAGACATTTAAAATATAATGGGAGAAAATATAATTTAAATAGCATTGAATGCATAGATTTATTTATGTGTTTTTATTAAGATAGAGTCATGACCCCCCCCCCCCCCCCACATCCTGGAGCTAGGACCCCTTGGCAGAGATCTTTCGTAGGGCGCCTCTGTAATGAATTTATAGTGTAAAAAAAAATCAAAAATAATAAGATTTGTCCCGGGCTGAAGCCCTGCAAGCCCCATCCTTGTGGGGGGCCACAGATAGATATGACAATGCAATAACATCATAAGAAAGCATACTGTTTGCTCGTGAAGTTTTAAGGTGTAATTTTTAATGGGTTTTTCAAGGGTTTTTTCTAACCCTTATAATATAAATAGCATTGAATACACAGATTTATTTTTGTGTTTCTTTTAAGATAGAGTATGACGATGCAATAACATCATTAGAAAGTATACTGTTTGCGAGTAAATGCAGTTTTAAGGTGTAGTTTTTGTTGGGTTTTTTCATGGGTTTTTCAAGGGTTTTTTCGGGTTGGGCAAAATCAGACCAACCCTGACTGCAGCTCGTCTGGCACTACCTATCACGGGCAAGAACTTTGTTCCCCACCTAATATTACACCGTGTCTATATATATATAGTCTATGTGGTTTTTATTTCTAACTTTCAGAAGGTCTGCGAATTATTATTTTTCCCATTCATTTATTCTTCCGCTTCTCCGCAAATTATTTGGGCCCAATGATCCATAATATTTTCATGGCTGATTATTCTATGGTACCAAAACGAATCCTGGTTTATACGCTGACGATGTTATATCAGTTGAAACGGACAGGAAGCCCTAACTAACCTCCAGGAACTGATAACAAGATGTAATGCACACAACAATGAAAGTTAGATGAATGTGAACAAATGTGTGATGGTATGACTCACAAACCGAGATATGCCATCAACCACGAAAATCATCATTGAAAGACAAGATATCGGGCCATTGACTCAAACTGGGCGTCACCTTGGATGAAAGACTCAAATTCAGGATCCATACCAAAAGCAAAATCAAAAAAGCTCAGACTCCCTTGGAGAATATATTGAGATTCTGCTATGTCCGAAGTCCAAACTCAGTTTGAGGGACAAAGCTTTGCTGTACGCGAATTTTTTCGCTTTGATTTGGGATTTCGCATCTAAGAGAGCAACATGTACAAACTACAACGATTCCAGAATCGCGTCCTCCGGCGCTTCACTGGAGCACTAAAATTTTTCCGTCTCGCCGATCTGCACAAAAAAGATTTAAAGGTGCCGTCTATTGTATTCTGACATCAAAAAACTACTTCGAAAAACAAAAAAGATCATGTCACCACCACTTGAGAGAGAACTATATTTTTACATGGTTTTTCTCTGAAATTTTTCACTTTTTCTTCTCGTTACATAAAGCTAATCCAATACAGCTTCTATATACACACACACGTATCACACATTGGCGATTAAAAAACATGAATTTTTTTTTTGGCTCCTACCTGGCCGTCTTACATCAGCACATGGAGCTTTGGCCAGGGATCTCTGGCGAGCTTCAAACGGTGAATCGTGACTAAGGTAATTCAATATCCAATTACTTCAATTTTTATAAATTTTGCGACTATTTACGAGTTTATGGGGCATCCTGTGTTTAGATGTTCCAAATAAGTGTAAAATTGGCAAATGTCCAAATTTTATTATAGAACTTTATTTTATCAAAACTTCATTCATATCCATATCAAATTTTGGTTGGCATTGTTGAAATTTTTGTACAGTTTTAATATATTTTTTAACTTAATCGCTTTGATCTTTACATATGCATTTGAGTTTGAACAAAAAGATATTAAAAAAAAAAATACTCACTAACTGCAATGACGAAATTTAAGGAACTTTGAATTCTAGATTTTTTTTTTTTAATTTTGTGCGTACTTACTAGTTACAACTACTTTTAACCGTACATGCACCTCGTACACATTCCTCTGCGAAATATCTAATGATTCGGTATACGCTGGATTCGGTACAGAACAGAACAGACCGAGCACAACCAGACCCTGCCGCATACGTGATGTAAAATCGTTGTTCTGGAGTGCGTGGTCGTGCCGGAGAAAATTCTGAGTTACAAGGAGACAAAAAAATAATAATCGGTGTCCCCCTGTGATGGGATCTGAAGGACCCCTAGTCATGTATGTGCATTCATATGGAATTGTAAAAAACAAATTCGAGGTCAGACGTATAAAAGAAGCGAATTAAATTATACCATGTAGTAGTACCCGGTACTCTGGGTATCCTTAAAAAAAATTTAGGGTACCTAGGGGGACTCTTTGACAATATCAACCTTCTTGCAAATACGAGATTCAAAGTAACATGTACTACTTATAACAAACTAACTGCAGTTTTACGTTTTTCATTGTATTTGAGACATCAAATTTTTCTCATGGTAATAGAGAACGACGATTATACTAGAGCTGGCAATATTAGCGTGGAATGATATACGAGCACAACCAGTAACACGTGATTTCAGATTTTAAACGGACATCAGAGCTGCCGGCCGAACGTTAACAAACTTCAAATCAAAATTTCATTTAAAAATAGCCGAATATTAGAACGTCGATCGAGTATTAAAATTTTTGCTGTCATCTACTGAGCATAATCCGAACCAAAATTGCAATTATTTGTGTCCATACAGGAGTTTTACTCCAATGGAACGAATAATGAAAATGGTGTCGTGACCGCATCTGAAAGTGACTGTTGCACAGGGGTTCGAAATACATTATTCAACTAGACTTTTTGCCAGGAAATTTTTGTTTGGCCGTAAAACAGGGGTGACCGCATCAGAGGGTTGCCGTTAAGAGGGGTTTTACTGTATATGAAATATCATTGTTGGTTATTTCCGCATAAATTAAAAAAAATTCTAGATACACCCATACTTTAGGAACGTTTTGATATGGCTCTGAAATGAGAAGCGGGGTGTGTCAGGTCCTATGCTGTCTTCCGAAACAACCCAGCAGTTCATTTTTTGCCTGTTCGTAATATGCGCGAGTTGCAGGACTGATTGCTGTCTGTAGAGAAAACTTTTTGTTTTATAAAAATAAATAAAATAGTTCTAATTTTCTCTCAAATGAAAAAAAAATTCGGGACTGAATCCTTAATTTTTTTTTATTCGGATGGAAATCAAAAACCGAATTTAATTCATGATTAAGTACTCACTTGAAAAAACTGAAACAAGTAAAATTGTATTAAACAAAGCACATGATAACAACATAAATCACTTGAACAACATATACAATAAAGTGAGATCTCAAATAACAAATACATAATTAATAGACACTAGTTTAAAGTATCCTACAGGTGAAACCAGTCATCAGAAAATTGTGCAATTTTGTAGAAGACTTCATGAAGTGTGACGGGAATTTGTTTCGGGGGGAAAAATTAGTTGCGCGTGTCCTCACCAGAGGTCGTTTTATTAAGAAATGACGCATTTAGGCAAACGTTTACAATTTTCACAGTTGTTAAACACTTTTGCAATTGTTACTGCAACAAAACATGTTCCACGTGATGGCCATCATTTTCAGATACCATGCGAAATCGCAAGATGGCATGTTTCACAACTGACCGAAGTGTGTGCGGGGAAATGTTCAGCACGGTGGCGTCAAATGCTGCCTTTACGGTCAGGTAAACTTCTTGGATTGTCACGACGTTTCAAATGCCCCCAAAGCCAAAAATCGCATGGATTAAGGAAGGTCCGGGGATCGGGGAGGCCATAGATTAGGGAAGTGCCGGCTGATGGCACGTTCTTCTGTAAAATGTGTTTTGAGAACATTCTTAACTCGCGCTGCAATGTGTGGAGGTCTTGCATAAAAATTGTATCTGCAAGGCAGTGACGTGCTTGCAGAGCCGGAACAATTTCGTTCTGTAACAACAATGCATATCGCTTCCCGGTGATCGAACATGTCACTGGGCCTGTAGAACGTAACTCCTCGTAGAAGTAGGGGCCGAGAATAAATGATACAGTAAATCGATACCATACCGTCATCTTTGGTGAATGGAGCGGAACCTGCGCTCGGGTAGTTCAATACACTCAGTCTAATTCGCTTTTGATCACAGTTGAAGGTCTTTAAAATGTCTTCGGGACACTTGATTAGATTTAGGATTAATCCTGGTCCTCGCCTTCAAACAGGGCCACCAGCACATTGTCAGGGTGAAGACGCGGCGATCTCCTTAACAGAGGCGCTGGTACTGGAGTTACAGGAGTTGGAGGAGACGGATCCCTTATCTTCCCAGGATGTTCCTCAAGGAATTTCACCATTTTTGTTATCTTTTCTCTTGATTCCTCCCGACGTAGTATGCCAAGCATCCATGGTCTGTGTAGATGGACAGCCGGCGAACGGAAGTGATAGGGGGGGGGGAAGGCCCATGACCGGTGACAAATAAGGAGCTCGCGTGACCAGCTCCTGCTCCTAGTATCTACTTTCTTTATAATTTTGTGAGTTGATCTTCCTGATGCCTCCGGCATATCCCAATCCAGTTGCCACTTTGCTATCATGTCCCGCCAGAGGAGAGACTTGGCGTACGAAGCTGGATATAAGAATTCGTCGCAAAAGTTTCCGGTATCGGTCGCTTCTTTAGCCGCCGCATCCGCTAGCTCGTTTCCCCACTGGCCGTTGTGGGCTTTTACCCAGGAGATGCGTATCGAAGGGTGAGATACAAGTATACTCCTAATCCTTCTGGCCATTGCGTTTTCAGAGAGCGGGTTTAGAATGGCCTGGATACTCGAACGGCTACCCGATCTTATTACAGTCTGTGCCCTTTTTGTAGCTGCATCCAGAGCTGCTGGAGAAACTGGATAAACCGCGAGACACCCAGGCTCTGTCGCAAGAAGCAACGTAAGCACTTCGCCCCCCCCGGAGGGGGGGAAACAGGGCATCTCCGGTAAAACCAAAATTTTTTGATACGTCAAAGATTACATATAGTGCAAAGAAATAAAAAATTATGTAAATCGAAGAATCAAATTAATCAAGTTAAAGTAAAGTGCAACGGGAACGGATAATAAATAATCATGGAAAGTTGTATAAAAATCGTATCGCAAAAGGCGCAATCAGAAATTTGATTGATCAAGGATTGTATCAAATGACAAGAAGGGCAGAGCACCTCATTGCACTCCGGCTGTTCAATACAGTCAGTCTAATTTCTCCGCGACGTCATTAATTAGGTTTGGGATTCATCCTGCTCCTCGCTCGCAAACAGTGCCACCAGCGCACTGTCAGGGTGAAGACGCGGCGATCTCCTTAACGGCGCTGGTACCGGAGTTGCAGGAGCTGGAGGAGACGGATCCCTTATCTTCTCGGGATGTTCCTCAAGGAATTTCACCATTTTTCTTATCTTTTCCTTTGATTCCTCTCGACGTAGTATGCCAAGCATCCATGATCTGTGTAGATGGGCAGTCCGCGAACGGAAGTGATAGGGTGTCGTTTCTGGACAGCATGTGGCGTAGTGCAGGGGCGTGCCAGGCTCAAGACAAGAGCATTTATCGCTGGCAATCACTTTAAAGCGATGTAAGGTTGCCGGGAAAGGGCCATGACCGGTGACAAATAAGATGAGCTCTCGTGACCAGCTCCTGCTCCTAGTATCTACTTTCTTCATAACTTCATGAGTTGATCTTCCTGACGCCTCCGGCATATCCCAATGCAATTGCCAATTTGCTATCATGTCTCTCCAGAGGAGTGATTTTGCGTGAGAAGCTGGATATAAGAGTTCGTCGTAAAAGACTCCGGTATTGGTCGCTTCTTTGGCCGCCGCATCCGCAAGCTCGTTTCCCCACTGGCCGTTGTGGGCTTTTACCCAGGAGATGCGCATTGATGGGTGAGATACAAGTATACTCCCTATCTTTCTCGCCATTGTGTTTTCAGAGAGCGGGTTTAGAATGGCCTGGATACTCGAACGGCTATCGGATCTTATTACAGTCTGCTTCCTGTTTGTAGCTGCATCCAGAGCTGCTGTAAATATAGCGAGCATCTCAGCTTGATATACTGAATTGTTTTCTTTTAGTTTAGCAGCCCATTTATGCACGATCTCCGTTCCCACGGTTTTTATACAGGCAGCTCCTGTACCTGACTCCAGTTTAGAGCCATCCGTGTAATATACGACGGATTTCTCCTCAGGTGTATCATCCTCCGAAGATTCTATTAATACTTGATTGGCCTGCAGAGATTCTGCAGGATGCGAGGTCCAGCCTATAGTTTTTTGCTCGAAGGCGTCCGGGACTAATGTTTCCTCTAACAATGGACATGGCTTGTGAAGCTTTAGAAGACGTGTGACTCTTGCCAGGAATTCTATCTTGAGGGATAATGGTGGGAGCTCCAAGATCACCTGAAGAGCATTCGTAGGTGTAGTTCTATACGCACCAGAGATATATAGAAGGAAGGGTCTTTGTATAGAATAGAGCCGTCTGAACACTTGGACCTTGGGAGAATGCCATATTGAAGCTCCATAAGCTATCATAGGCTCAACCACTGTCAAGTAGAGGGATCTCCTCAGAGCCCGTGGCAGTCCCCACTGTGGTCCAGCCATCAGACGCATCTTCTGAAGAACACGTGACGCCTTTCTCTTCTGTTCTTTGATGTGATCTTCCCAGCTAAGTTGCTTATCGATAAACACGCCTAAATAGCATAGCACGTCCGTTTTCTTGATGGTTTTCCCTTGGAACCAGATGGTGGGAGGCCTTTTCTTTGATATCCACAAGAATTTTGTCTTAGCCATAGAGAGAGTGAGCTTATGCATGTGCAGCCAATTTGACACTGTTCTAAGGGCTTCTTCTGCTAGATCACCTGATCCCTTGACAGTAGGGGCAGATGCAATTATCAAAAGGTCATCAGCATAAGCCTGAACTTTGACGTTTGAGGGCCAATTAATTTTCAACAATTCATCCAGAACAAGATTCCATAACAAGGGGCCGGAACATGAGCCCTGAGGTGCACCCTTTTGAAGCTCTTTCACAGCTTTTCCCGCATCCGTGACCAACACCGCTCGGCGGTGGTTCAGAAGGTCCGATAACATTACCTTGAGCTGTTGTGGTATGGGCGCTATTGCTAGACGGTGGCGTATAGACGAGTATCTGAGGTTATCGAACGCCCCTTCTATATCCAGGGATATGATGGCTACGTCATTACCTCGATTTCTTTGCGTTTTAACCTCTTCCATCATGTCTGCAAGCGCCATTTCTGCTGAATGACCTTGTCGGAATCCATACTGGTTGGCATGCCAGAATCCTTGCCTCTCCGTGTAAAACATGACTCGTTGTACCAAAATTTTTTCCAGTACCTTCCCGAAGCCAGAGAGTAAAGAGATAGGGCGGTAAGCTTTTGGGTCTCCTGGACGTCTTCCTTTCTTCACTAAAAGGAGTAACTTACCTTCTTTGAAATGATTTGGAAAACATCCCAGTTGCAGGCACTTATTGTATAGGGAATGTAAAAGATCTGGAAATGCTTTATTTATCGCCTTGACCATCCTGTTGTTCACCCGGTCTAGACCCTGGGCTTTCCGCATATTAAGCTGGCCAACGATTCTTTTTATCTCTTGCTTAGATATTGCTCTCATATTCAAATCCGGGTCGAAGTACATACTAGAGCTCATACAAGGAGGACCATAATCATTGGAGTCAACATCGGGGTAAATGTCATTAAGGTGTCTTTCCCCCGCCTGCAAAATTGTTTCGTCACCAAATTGGCTCATAGTCAGCTGCGGTTTCGTTTTGCGGGACATAGAAGCACGATATACGGTACCAAATTCAGAGGCCGTTTTTTCACATAGTGCACGCCAGGCAGATAATTTTGTTTTACAAATCTCTTTACGGTACTGAGCCTGATATTTATTAAATACGATGCGCAGGCGAATTTTGTCCCCCTGATCTTTTGCTCGTATATATCGTCTTTTCAGAGCCCTAAGCTTCTTGCGTGACTCTTCCAGTTCAGTTGTCCACCATGTGCTTTTGGATTTAACTGGCATCTGCGATCCGTTGCTCCCAGGGACTAACGACCTATTACCTGCCTCTTCTATTATTTGATGCACAGTGTTTGTAATATGCTGAAGTTGATCATACGTTCGGCACTCACGAATCTGCCTTATCAGGACTGGTGTCGTACTTCTGAGGACAAATTCCCATCATTTCATGAAGTCCCCCAGAAAATTTCATACTTTTCCTGATGACTGGTTCCTCATGTAGGCTAATTTAATATAGGGCCTTTTAATCATGGACGCACTAAACTTCTAATGACCTTGGTTGTAATGACACCTAGGCTGTAACGTCAACAATTGGCGGTCCGGACTGATTCCCACAGCGTAGTGCTGATGAACATTACTTTATAACGTCAATGAAAAGAAACCTCCTCGGATATAACGACAAGTTTTTCGTCACTTTTGTGGCCGTTTCACTTTTGTGTTGACGCTTTCTGAAGAAATTCCTAAAATGGGATCAGGGAATTTTCGCCTGTTGTTTTATTTATATCTAACTTACCGCTGTTAAAACGGTTTACTGCATGTTTGACGTTCCGACTTCGTGATTGACATGAATACTATTAAATCACTCATGCACCTCGTCCACATTCCGCTATGGAATTTCTAACCAATGAGTATGAAATACATAATGAATGAATTATTATACGTATGAATGTGTGTGTGTGTGTATGAGTATGAAAGAAATGTTGGAATGTGTGTATATGTCTTATGAGAACACATAACATTAAGTTTGTTTTGTGTGTAATGCTTGTTATAGTGCTGCCATCTATTCTTCGAACTATGAATGAAGTGTGATTAAATATTTGTATTATTGTAGGCCGGTTGCTCTGTGGGGCGAGAATGTTTAACGGGGAGATCGGCTCGAATTCGTGCCTCGAAGTTGGGAATTGACACGACTACCATTTGAAATATTTCCGAGAAAGAACAGCGTTAAATGCGGGTGAAACGTTTTTTCCGCATTTAACACTCTATTTCCCAAATTTCCTATTTTTTTTGAATTCAAATGTCTCTGTCAATATGAAACGTGGATTTTTTTATTGCCGTCAGGAGAGACAGGGGAAACAATTTTCCAATTCATTGGAATACGGGGGGGGGGCAGTGTAAAAATTTATATTTCCTATTTTATTACACACTGCATTGTCACTCTCAAAACTTGCGCAAGGTAATTTGTTAACGCCTGTTGAGCATTTTTTTTTTAAATTGGAATCATACCTCTACGACGGATGGTTGATGAGATAAAGGGCGTACTAGCGCTTACGGGACACCTCGTATATTATGAAGACCTGGATAATTCTCGAATTTTGAATAATTCGAACTTTTTTGGTGTCCCCCCCTTGAGCTTCGAATTAACCAAGTTCGCCTGTATATGTAGTAGTTTTTAGCGTATAATGTCTGTAGAACTATGCATGATCCAGGGCTCTATTTACATCCCCACAGGATGCAAGCCTTTTGCACGGAGGGGCTGGGCGTGTATATTGTCTGTCGTAAGTACAAAAAAAAATCTAATTGTGAGGACGTAATGTAAATTTCTTACATTTCAGAAAATTACCTAAATGTCTAAGAAATTATATTACTAAAGTTCTCCCTTATATTTTACACTGAAATATCATTAAAACCACGTATATGTTCTAAAAACCACGATATTGAAAAAAAAAATGAAGTCTCGAACGCAGGGTGAGTCGTCTTAACAAGATTAGAAAAATGCCTTAACTTATTACTTACATCCTTTATGAGATGAGATAACGTTTATGAATGATTGAGAAAGTTACTATCGATGTGAATAGGACTAAATAAGCAATATCTATTCTAAAAGGGGAATCTCAAATTGCGAATAATACAAGGTTTGAAGTTGGCCGTATATATACAGTATATATATCTAGATACAAAATTTTATTTCCTACACATTCCCCCCTTTCTTTAACTTCCAATTACAAAGTTGTTGCCTGTCCCTCCTGATGCCAAAAAAAAAAAAAAAAAAAATCTCTAAATGCGGAAAAACCATTTAACGCGGTTTTTTCAAAAGTTTCCTCAGTTCTTCAAATTCGAATATCTCAGTGAATATTGCACTTAGCAATGTGGAATTTTTGTAATTTGCATCAGAAGAGACAGGACAACATCTTTCTAATTGGAAGTTATAGTACATGGGGACCGTTTAAAAAATTTAACTTTGTATCTCGATACATATACGGTCCTTAGTGACATAAATAACATATCTGAGATGGACATGTTACTTGAAAATATGCTTCTATAACCAACGGTTCAAAAGATAAAAGGGTTTCTAAGGAGTTGACTTCACACACCCTGTATATTCATAGAATTGTTTGCAACTTTCATCACGTATTAAATTCGTCCTTTCAACTACCAGTTCTACTGGTTTACAGCACACCAACTTCGGTCATGCATCACCATGCGGCAATTTCCAACCAATAGAGTTGGGTGGGAATTGGAGGCGCCATCTTAGGTGATCTCTCCAGGCTTAATAGGTAAAGAACTTGTTTCTGATGGATTCGAATCCGCGGACCATGACGGTAACCTGCATAGCGGAAGACGAGCATCTCACCACGGCACCCCACTCGGGCACTAGTGGTTTTACTGGTACTATGGAAATTTCTATTAGGTAAATCTGAATGAGAGAGAAAGTGGAACCGCTTTTTTCATTTGTATAAGTTCAATCTAGGACCTACGTTTGGAGAACTCAACGAAACTTCTTGAAAATATCGCAGCAGGTTCTTTGAATCATTCAATTATAGGGCTAGTGTTTTAACCACATTTTCTTCAATGTCTTCCTATCAAAATTAATCTTACGTTTTAGCGGAGCTTTGGTTCCACTTGCCTACTTGAGGGAGACAACGAACACTCCGCTAAAAAATAAAATTACTCTTGAAAAGAGGACATGGAAGAAAATGTGGTTAAAGCACATTTTCCTATAATTGAATGGTTGAAAAAAACCTTCTGCGATATTTTCAAAACGTTTCGAACAACTACTACTACTAAACCAGACACATGCACCTCGTCCATATTCCTCTGCGGAACTTCTATCGAATTGGTGGAATGTGTGTGTATGTATAAAGAACCTTCCGTGAAGTTTGTTTCTGTGTAATTCTTATTATATGTGTAGTGCTGCCATCTGCCATTACCTTTCTCTAACCATGACTGAAGTGTAATGATTGAAAATTGAAGTTTCGAACAACTGAAAAAAATTCATTTGAAAATATTCATATAAGAAACCCAAATAATTTAATATTTTGGTATAAAAACCTAATTGACTTCAGTATGCAGAACAACTCACAAAATTAATAACTTTGAAATATAGAAAACTCTAAATAATGTGAAATTCCCCCTGTAAATAATTGTAGCATCGAAAGGAGTTTAATGGACTATAGGCAATTCCAAACAAGATTGGAAAGAATTATCGCTTTACAGGGATTTATCGTTATATCGAGTATCGTTGTGGGCAGGTTTCACTGTATATACTGTACTTATTAGTAATAATTCGAGATGATGTTGGAAATTGAATTGCGGAAAACACTCGCAATATGATTGAAAATAGAAAATTGCGTTGAATTTATGAATATGCATTACTCGTTATATAACATTTAACTGAGATTAATGAACTACTTATACTTACATTCTTGAGAATCAGGCAATTACGAATGTCATTCAATGTGGCCCATGAATTCGTGAATAGATTAAAAATTGAAGGAATTAGTATGTTTGAATACAGTTTGTGGAAAAGTTATTCTCACAAAAGAGGATTTTTTTTCTTATTTGGGCAAAAAAAGTTCAGTTCAAATTCTTGTCGAAAGAGGACGCTGCACGAATGATCCGGCAGTGATTGGGAGTCTGACCCTTCAATCTCTTCTGTGTCCGAGACGTTCGTAAAGCTTCAGTCGGCGATTCGGGGCTGACGGAAAACAACTTCACCAATAGGGCTTTGTCCACTGATGTCTACATCACAATGAATACCTTATTTTTGCGCCAGTAACAGAAAGATTCAGAAATGATAAGAACATAATTCCTGTTAGTTATACACCACATGAATTTAATTGAACTATGGTGTTTGCATATTTGCATTCGTGCAGCACCCTGTCAACAAAAATTTTAACTAATTTAATTCTGTACCAAATGAATAATAAATAAGTACATCCCCGTTCATGAGACTAACTTTTTTCGCACAGAGACCGCATTCAAATATATCAATTCCCCTTAACTACTATGAATTTTTTAACTATTTACGAATTCATTATATAAAATTTTGCTTCTCCCCATAGTGCTTCTTGCATTGACTTAAAGCTTGTCTTTGTTTGAATTTGCGATTACGCAAGAAGTGTTCTTGTTTTCATTAATCACTTACGCTAATAATCATTATTATAGCCTGGATTATATTCAAATGCATGAGTGCATATTTACCCCTTTTCATAGTTATACATTTTAAAATGTAATATGTATATATGTATTTAAATATAAATTTAATATGTATTTAAATGTAAATTTAATATGTATTTAAATGTAAATTTAATATGTATTTAAATGTATAGTTATACATTAATCATAATGTAATTTATATATATATATATATATATATATATATATTTTTTTTTTCATTTTAGCGTACATTTTTCTCTTATTTTTCATGCCATACTTTTCCTGTGCCATAATTTTTAGATGAGCTTGTTATCATTTCTCGCACTATTTTTGATTTTACAGCATATCTCAGCATTTTTTAAATGCATATTTTGCCATTTCTTTAGCGCATATAATCCACGGCAAATTCGCTGTTAGCACGCTTTTTATCCCGATAATAAAACTCCTGTCGAAGTCTACCGGTGCATAAATCAATTCATTGCAATAACTCATGCGGTCGCACAAGGTGGCGTTATAGGAAGGATGCAGAATCGGGGGGGGGGGGGGAGGTGAGGAAAAAAAACTGCAGTGGAATTCGGAAGAAAAAAATTTTGTCCGTAAAATTCAAACTATGAATGTAGTAGATAAAATAATTTGCAAAAGAAACAGTAATTTCTGACGAATTTATCCCTAGCTGAAAACGCAACCAGGTGAATATTGTCAGTTTATGAAGTGTAGGAGAACAAAGCCTATAGGGTAAACGTTCAACGACTTGATTAATTGTCCGTGTTTTTCCATATTATGAATTTTCCGGGAAGCTGCTGCTTACAACGCTGCAGCTGACCCCCCTGTGTTGACTCTCGAGCAGAAGAAAGTTTGACACCCTTGCACTATGTGATGGCTGTACAATGGCAAGTTTCGCTGTCCAGCTGAGTTGAGTTGAATTTTTTAGTTTTGAACATGGTTTTACAAACGTCGCGAAAGATAAATTTCTTATTCGGACGTTTTTCATTTTGAAAAAATCTCTAGCAATCCCCTCTGGTTGATTAACGTGAAACCACACATTTTGGAAATATTCTAAATCTATATCGGATCGGGACGAGATCATCAATCGGATACCGTAGATTGAGACTATAATCTCTAAATACCGGACAAGCGAAAAGTCCTGGACACATTTTAAAAATTAGTAAAAAATCAATCGATTCACATAAAAAAGTACACTTTGCACTAAAATACTTATCCTGGCCCCAGTTTTCTTGTTTTTGTTTTGATAAATTAATAAACAACGGTTCAAAATTTTATTCTCAGATAGTGCTGTATCACAAAAACTATCAACACAAACGTTGCATAATTAATGTTTAAAACTAGAGCACGGATTATATACAATTGCATATTTTAGCACTTTTTATAGTAAGTGCATATAAATGCATAAAATCACTGAAAGTTTTGAATAAGCACATATTTTTAGTATTTTTTTTTCCTTTTGATCGCATTGTTTGCAATATCATTTTTATCTTTATATTCTTCAAATTAATAAAATTTCTTAAATTATTTCAAGAAAATATCTCACCATTGCGTATTGTTCATTATAGGGTATATTTTAGAAGGCATTTTTTTAAATGCACATTTTTTATTTTTAAGCCATATTTTTTTTCCAGCATATTCCGGTATTTTAAATGCATATTGCAGAATTTCATGCATTTTCTCTGGCACTTTCAAACACATATTTTTTCGTGTATTCTTCCTTTTTAGTGATATGCTTCGGCGTTATTAGATGGATTTACTTTCGTTTATCACGCATATTTTTGATTTCATGGAATATCTCGGCATATTTGAATACAAAGGCCACAACAGACAAAATGCCAAACGAGGTGGCTGAGAAAAGATACCCATAAGAAATATGGATCTCAAGTGTGTATCGAAAATACAGCAACCCAATAAGAGCCAGAAAAAACCAATGATTATGATAAAATATAAATACACTGCCCGATATAAAAGCATATATCACGAAATAAAAAACTAATAATTATTACTGCCCGTAGAAAAAGATTATGGTGGTTGTTTTAATCTTGAATACAGATTTATCTTTATTTTTAGTGCAGATTTCAGCATTTTCAGCGCATATACTCCGGGCTCTATTTATACCAATTTGCAAAATGCTCAATAAGTACTCTTTGTAGCTCAGGCTACGCCTAAACTGGTGAAAAGATGCTTATGTTGATATATGGTTGTTTAAGTAACGCGAATCGTCATAAACATTAATTATGTACTGTTTGGGTTGCATTTTATGGGTTTTGTCGAGTGTATATTGGCTCATGATAAGTAATTTAGTGCCTACCGCATCTTTTTCTGCGAAAATCGGTTGGTTTTTTTAAATTAATTTTTAAAATATGTCGAGGCCTTTTTGCCTACCCTGCACATGGAGATCCTTTCGAAGATGAATAGTTCGCCGAAATAACTCAGTAAATATTACTCTTATGAAAAACATGCCATTGTTTCCGATCTTCTCCGCAAATGTGACATCAAAAACATTTGTATATGAAATTTTTTATGACTTACTCCCTTTATAGAATAACAGCAAATACTGAATTACTACTTTTTAATAACAATCGGGAAAATAATTGAAAAAACGGGTTCGAAAAAACAAAAACAAAATAGATTTGCCGTATTTCTAGACCTATTTACCGGCGCTTACTCTTTTAACAATATATTTTAGAGGCCTGCGGTTGCTTAAATTAGTATTTTTAAAGACAGCCTCCGCGCGAGGCATATTTACTAGTTGCCAGGGGACAAAAAAACAAGTATTTAAAAATAATTTTTGTTACGTTGCTCCTAAAGGTCAGTAGAAATCCATTGTAACGACAATCAGGGTAAAATTGTCGCTATAACGGACTTCTCGTTGCAAGCGGATGTTTTTGTACCATTAGCTCTTTCACAATCACCTGCAAATCACTCGTTCTATCGAGATGGTCGTTATAAGCCATAATCATTATAACGGGCTTTTACTGTACTAAATCTATTTCACACTACTATTACTTCTAAACCATACACGCACCTCGTCCATATTCGTCTGCGGAAGTTCTTAACGAATTGGTACATGTTGGAATGTGCGTATCCGTGTTGTGAAACTGATGTGTAGTTTGTTACTACTGCCACTACTACTAAACCACATATGTACCTCGTCCATATTCCTCGGCGGAATTTCTAACGAATTGGTACATGTTGGGATGTGCATGTCTGTGTTATCAACCTAACGTGCATCTTGTTTCTGTGTAATGCTTGTTATAGTGCTGCCATCTACCACATATATTTTGAACTATGAGTGAAGTGTAATGTTTGAAGATTTTATCGTTGTAGGCATGTTGCTCCCTGCGGCGCGACTTTTTAATGCGGAGATCGGCTCGCATTCTTGCCTCTAAGTTGAGAATCACAGAAAACCAACTTCAGCTGATCACCTTTGCGGGGACGGTGGGGTTTAAACCCGGGTCCTCGCAATGCGAGTTCTATGACCAATCGACCACCACAGTGGCAATATTTTTCACACTTTTAACCATGCGAATATTACAGTGAAACCTCGCTTGTACGACATTCAAGAGGCCAGGTCAAAACGTCGTATAAATATATAAGTCGAATAACTGAGACTTTTAAAAAAATGGTTTTCCTCTCTTCCCAGACATACAAAATATTATAAAATTCAATGTATTTAATAGCATCTCCAATTCTGTCATTAAAGAATATCATTTCAATCATAGTTGAAGGAAAAATATTAAATTGCAATTCCAAACATTGTGAACCTTCATTCGTATGTTGGGGTTCCGTGGATGAGACTTTCACAGGTCATAATTTCAAATCACTTGAAGAAATAGAATTTAGCAGAACATTACCTTTTTGGGACACGGTATTGGGTAAAAAACTGCAACAAAATCTTCTCGACTTGGGAAAATTTCCCATCCTGGATTCTCATTTTTTTGGCAGTAGGTGATTTTGAACTAGCAGCTTGACATTTGATTTTGTTTCTCTACTTTATAATCGTTTTCAAAGATGACATACAGGGATATCCAACTGCTTTACAAGATCAACTTCCGTCATTCACTTGAAATTGTTGTCGAGTTCTTTCGAAATTTTCAGTTTTTTTAGAGAAAGCGCTTTTCGTTTTCTCGACATTACGAACGGATGATTTGACACAGCCAGCAAGCGAAGCACAACAACGAAAGAAAACTCTACACGAAACGATCGAAAGAACTAATTTTTTCTGTATGTGTACCGTGCGTGTGTCTCTTATCGGCAGACCTGTGCCCTCAGAATGCTTATAATGCACTTTCCAACCCTCTGGGGATGAAGCTGCAAACATTGAGAGAAATAAATTCTGAAAGGACACATGACCGTCAAACAATTGGAAACCCGTTTCTTTGGGACTCGCCGCGTCTGCGTACTCTCAGAAACAAGCAACGAACAAACCACATAAGTCCACTCTAAGTGGTCATCAGATAGCTCACTGACAATTTTTGTATACGCCAGCAATCACCCTAAAATTTATAGCTTTTGCTTTGACAATATCAAGAAGAACGGCTGCATCAATTCACTGCACATAAAAACTGTGCTCATTTGATGGATATGAAATGACGTTTTTTCAAAACATTCGGAATTCAAGTCGAAGTGAAAATGTCGAATAATTGAGGTTTTGCTTCGAATAAATTAATTATTTTTGAATACAATTGTGACCGAAGTGAAACGTCGCATAAGCGTGAAAGTCGTATAACTGCGCGACGTATAAACAATTTTCCACTCTGATTTCAACATTTTTTCATTTGCAAAAGATACAAACTATGAAGTAATCATGAAATAAATGCGGGGGGGGGGGTGTTGATAACAGTAACAAAAAAAAAAAAAACTAATGCAAATTTATCACAGTATTGATGGATAAAACTTTGAGTATGATCATATAATTTTTTGAAAAGTCCTAGACATTCTAAAAATTATAAAAAAACATCAATCAAACATGCAAACTCCATCTATATTGTGATCTACACCTAAATACTTATCGAGAAGTCGAGTTCTGTTTTGTTACATAATAAAAAAAAGGTCAAAATTTCACTCACAGATCATATACATATATATATATACGGGGTGATTATAAAAAAAACTATCCCGACATATGGGGCCCTAACTATCATACCATTCACAGAAACTGAATGAAATTTTGGCGTAAGGTATTTTGAGGTATGCGTTCAAGAATGATATGGAAAACAACAGTGTCACTCTAACAGTTACGGTTACAGTGAGAAAATTTCGGAAATATCAAATGGCAACACCAAGTTTTTTGTATTGGAATGCGATCTCCATACTGAAAAACACCAAATAGCATTGGAATGGCACCTGTAGCACGAAAATCCCCGGAGCTAGGCAAGGAAAAAGTGAAAAGGACTTTGCCGTGCACCAGAGCATTAATGTTCGTTTCATTCGTGACACCGTTTCTTCGTCTGAGATCCCAGCCTGATTCGTCCTCCACAAGGTCATGTGGAAAATTTGTGAAACACAATAAAATGCTTTATTTTATACTGCTTCTCTGTCCTAATTGGTTGTCCTCACTTTTAGCCTATCTACCGCCGGTGATTTTCATGCTACAGTTGCCGTTCGAACGCTATTTAGGGTTTTTCACAATGGAGATCACATTCCAATACAAAAAAACTTGGTGTTGCCATTTGATATTTTCGAAATTTTCTCACTGTAACCGTAACTGTTAGAGTGACACTTGTTTTCCATATCATTCATGAGCGCATACATCAAAATACCTTAAGCCAAAATTTCATTCAGTTTCTGTGAATGGTATGTTAGTTAGGGGCCCATATGTCGGGATAGTTTTTTTATAATCACCCTGTATATACACACACACATACTTACATCACAAAAAACTCTACAAAACGAGTAAAATGCGGCACAAACAGTGCAATGTTTTTTACGATTTGCGTTGCATAAAAATACCATATTCCAATCTGAGCACCTTTTTTCCAACTCGGGCTACATCTAAACGGATTAAAGAATACTGGAACGAAAATGTAGTAGTTTTTCCATATAACGCAAATCGTGATAACATTAATACAAATACAAATACAACGCCACAACAGGCAAAATGCCCAACGAGGGGCCTGAGAATTATGTACTGATTGTGTAGCATTTTGTGTTATGTGGAGTTTTTAATGAGACAACGCCATTCTATCAGTGAAATTTTAAACCTGTTTTTTTAAAAACATTTTATCAAAAGCAAGAAACTCCATCTAGGCCTTAAGCATTTTTAGTGTCAATTGCTGTTTTCTGTGTGAAAGGTTGATTTTTATCAATTTTTAAAATCTGTTTAGGACTTTCACTAATTTTCAGTTTAAACAAATGTCCAATGTTGCTTACGTCCTGTAAAAGAAAAGTAATAATAATTATGAATCTCTTAGTGATTTGAATAATGTTTGAAATATCGAAAAAAGCATCAATTATTTTAATGTTGAATGGATATTTCGAGTACGCTACTGGAAACAATATATATATACAGTATACTGAATTATACATTCTATACTGAATATACACTTGTGTTAACATAGACATAGGGATACGATAATAAGGCAAGTAAGTAGTCAGGTGGGCTTGAAAATGAATCTGCAAAAGACTAAATTTATGACCAACTCCTTTACGTTGAAGAAGACGATCTTGCTCAACAACACAGAGATAGAAGTAGAAAGCTATGTATACCTGGGACAAGAAATTACCATGGTCAACAGAATCATTAATGAAATAGACAGAAGAATCATCACTATCGGATGGAGCACTTTTGGCGCAAACTGTGTAATTCTGAAGAGCCACCTGCCATTATGCCTGAAAAGAAAAATTTTTAACCAGTGTGTGCTACCAGCACTGACTTATGGAGCTGAAGCATGGACACTCATGAGCAAGACGATGCAAAGGCTGCAGATAACACAAAGGAGCATGGAAAGATGTATGAGAACGCATCACAAGGAGAGATACAGAAAACGAATCACTTGAATAAAGAACCAAACAGAGGTACATTATTTCATGGAAAGAATTAAAGGTCTAAAATGGAAATGGGCTGGACATATTGCAAGAAGACAGGACAGGAGCGTGGCCGGTCAATTTGTCGCAATCAACTTGTCGCTCTCAACTCGTCGCGCCTCAATTTGTCGCGGTACAAATTCGTCGCCGTGCCAATTCGTCGCGGTACAAGTTTGTCGCAGTGTCAATTCGTCGCCGTACAAATTTGTCGCAGCTCCAATTCGTCGCAGTGTCAATTCGTCGCAATACAAATTTGTCGCAGCGTCAATCCGTCGCGGTAAAAATTTGCCGCAGTGTCAATTCGTCGCGGTACAAATTTGTCGCAGCTCCAATTCGTTGCGATACAAATTTGTCGCAGCTCCAATTTGTAGCTGTACAAGTTTGCCACCGTGTCAATTCGTCGTGACGTCAATTTATATATTACAGCGCAGAATCAATTTGTCGAACCGTCGATTCTTCACTGTACATGTTCCACGCGAGCTTGTATGTAGGTTTTTGTCTTGCACGTGAAATAAAAACATGAACAAAAGTGTACACGCAGTTAACTGAAAATAATTATTTTTTGTCAATGCAGAAAAGTCATCGAAATTAAAATTACAATATCAATTACATTTAAAAATTTAACTGCATATAAAAATTTAACTATATTTGAAAATTCAATTAGAAAAATTTGAAATGTTAAATAATTTATTTTTGCTGTGATAAAAAATTTCAATATCATGTGGAAAAATTCTGGTTTGTAAGATATTCCCCATATTACAGTGAGCCTATCTTTAACGGTAAATTTCTATCTGCCCCATGGACTCGAGAGTCCCCCCCCCCTCGAGAGTCATAAACATTTACTATTACAGTATCTCCATAAGAACCTGAAATATTTAATTAATTAATAATTCAATTAAATTAATATTTAATTTTCACCGTATAAGCCGCACTTCCCGCTGTTGTTGGGATTTCTATTTCTCACAGCGAAGGGAGTTGGGCACAGATCAAGGGTAGAAATATACAATGCTTGTGAATGACGATTCGATGAAGTTTTCATACTGCCCACAGGATGAGCACCGACAAAGGCAATGTAATCACCAATAAGAAAGATGACTATGGGCCAGTCGCATAGATATAATATAACCATTAATCTTACGTTTATAATCAGTCACATATCTTTGGCTGGCTTGTCGGAATATTTTCACATAGTTTTCATTAGCGCCTAAGTTTTTGGTACAAGGTTGGTGTGCTTGGTCTACATATTTCTGTTGGCATAAACATGGAACAAGATATTAATCGACAAGATCAGAAAAGTGGCTGCAGTCAACTGGATGGCGAAAGCATCAGACTGGGCAAAATGGAAAAATTTAGAGACCTTCATCCAGCAGGGGATTGAAAATGATTGATGATGATGATGGCGTACATATACTTACAGGCTGATTCAAGATAACAAATGAAATAAGCAAATTTAAAATGATTAAAATATTTTGTCAATGAAACAATTTATAAATGGTGATTTAATAAATTATAGTATTTATTATAAATTTTAAAATTCAGTAACAGGAAAATTCAGAAATGAGCTTTTAATACCAATACAAAGGCCACAACAGACGAATTGCCCAACGAGGTGGCTCAAAAAAAGATGCTCATGATATATATGGGCAACAAATATAACTAAAATACACCAACCCGATATAATAGCATATATCACCAAAAAAACCTGAACATTCATAATATACAGTCAAACCTCGTTAATGAGTCGCTCTTGGGAGAGCAAAAATATGACTTAGTAAGCGGAGTGACTCGTTAAACGGAGTAAGCCATAGCTGTGCCAATTCCTGCCCGAGGACAATTGGGACTTCCAAAAAGTGACCCGGTAGGCGGAGTGACGTGTTAACCGGGTGACCTACTAACGAGGTTTGACTGTATAATGCACTGCCCATAAAAAGATTGCGATTTGCCTTATCTAACTATGGATAGCCTTTCGATTTATGACAATATGTTTATCCTACTTCTTTTTAAACGTGCCAACTGTGTTAGAATCCACGACCATCGGAGGCAAGCTGTTCCATTTATGAACAACCCTATTGCAGAACTTCCTGCGACACCACAACCTGGAGTTGCCCCTTACTAAACCATACTGATGTCCCATTGTCGAAGGGGATGGTGATTGACGGTGAATTAACCCTCCAGCCGCGGACAACGCTAATAGCGAGTTTCACGTTTTTAGTAAAATTTCGCGGGCACGCTATTATCGCGTTCTATACAAATACAAATACAAATACAACGCCACAACAGGCAAATTGCCCAACGAGGTGGCTGACTTAAGAACATCATGGATCCCCGAGCCATTTTTTGGAGGCCCTACCTACTACTGCTACATCACACATGCAACCCCCCCCCCCCCCGCGGAACCCCCCAACGAATCGGTACATGCGGGAATGTGCGTGTACGTGTAGTGCAACCTGACGTAAAGTTTGTTTCTGTGTAATGCTTGTTATGTGTAGTGCTGTCATCTGCCCCCAGTTTTTCTAACTATGAGTGAAGTGTTATGGTTGAATGATTTACCGTTGTAGGACTGTTGCTCTCTGTGGCGAGACTTTTTAACGGGGAGATCGGCTCGCATTTGCGCCTTGAAGTTGGGAACCACAGAAAACCAACTTCAGCCGACCACCACTGTGGGGTTCGAACCCGGATCCTCGCATCACGAGTCCGGCACTATAACCACTCGACCACCACAGCGGCACTCGACCACCACAGCGGAAAAATTCAAAAAACGCCAAAGTGTGAAGTGTGCGTTACTGTGGACGGGAAGAACTTTGAGCACTTGTGAAACTTAACGTGTGCCCTAACTGTCCCGTGTAAAGTATCGCTTATTAAAGAGTTTTTCCATGCATTATCGGCTTGTCATTTCTGCATCTTCGTTTATCTTCCAGCTGATCAGGTTGAGATTTCCGACCATACATTCCTATGTGATTGTGTTTTTTTTTTTTTTGTTTTCTACCACCCCTAAAAGTTTTACGTTGAGTTTTAAAGTTTTGAACAACCCTGTATATTTATATAATACAACTGTAACAATAAAACAAACAGATCAGCAAATTTTAACGATAATCTTTACTACTTACGAACTAACATAAAATAAAATTCACACTCGTTGTTAAATGAAGTAATATTTCGAGTCCTACTGGTGAATATTATAGAAACTCTCAGTTAA
The DNA here is from genome assembly GCF_987345545.1 of Pholcus phalangioides. NCBI lineage: Eukaryota > Metazoa > Arthropoda > Arachnida > Araneae > Pholcidae > Pholcus > Pholcus phalangioides. The sequence continues at coordinate 94,316,518 of NW_028301608.1, read as the reverse complement.
TCTCTTATCAGATATGATGTAGTGAATCAACTGATAAGAACTACATTTTTTCCAGGTTAAAGGCTCCTTACGCTCCACTTGTCACTTTTGTCTTTGCTAGGCAAGGCGACCATTTTAAATCCATCGCAATGTAATTTGATTAATGTGTGCGAAGGACAATAACAATCAAAACGTAACACATTAAAGGCCTGTCGCGTCATCTTTTAGCCAAAGCTGCAAATAATTCGCAAACCGGCTTATTTTAATTCAAATTCCAGTCCTGCTTCTTAAACTATGTACTTGTTTCATCTTTACTTCTATCGCTGTACCCGTGTTATACACCATTTTAAATTCAGAGTCCTTTCTGAAATATCTTGTGTTTCGGATGAGGGAGGTTCTACTACATTTTTTTGTATAAACCCATGCTTCAATTTTCTCATTGAAGAAGAAGAAAAAAAAAAAACATGGAATATATACAAATGCAAAGTCTCACAAATGTTATAGACAGATGCTTCTGAATATTCACTGTTAATTTATTTTGCCATAGAGATATTGTATTATTTAATATGGTAGTGTGACAATATTTTATGTAAATACATTTATTCACTAAATTGATTATTGCAACTGCAACGTATTGAAAGTTATCTATTCTATAATATAAAATCACAAACTCGAAAAGGGTTCGTTTCTATGCAACGGAAATTAGTGACGATTTTATGTTACGGAAGTGGGTGACGTTTTTTGAGTGACGAAAATCAGTTACGTTTTTTCGTTACGGAAGCCAGTTACGAGATTTTGGGTCCAGTTTTTATTTAACTCCTGAACACATCGGGAACCGCTTGACCTATCAAGATTTGTTCATGTACCTAGAGGTGTATATATACATCACCAGTGTTCCCAGCGCACAGGGTCCGGGTACCCAGGCCGTGGCATAGGACAGATATCTTCATGGGGAAATTGACAGGTTTCATTTCGAGTCGAGGATGAATCTCATTCTATTTCTTGCTTTTCATTGCGCATTGTACTGCATTGCTTATTGTAGTGCATCGCGTGCTGTATTGCTTATTGCAACGCAAACCTTATTGCGTATTGTTGTGATTTGCTTAATGCGAAACATTGCGTACTGTGGTGCATTGCATATTGTGCAGCATTGCTTATTGTAATGCATTGGTTACGGTGTATTGGGGTGCATTGCATATTATGGTACTTTGCCTATTGCGATGCATCGCGTATCGAAATCAGCGTGAGAAAACTGGCAATTGAATGACTATTTTGCAGGCATTCGCAATGCCTGAGGAATATTTTGCTTGATAATTAAAGATGTGATGAGTAATTAGGTCCAGTGGAGGAGTGGGGGGTGGTGGGGGTTGGACGCCGAAGGGTCGGGCCCTAGTATAATATAATATAAATGCTTCGTATATTCATACAACTGTTAGTAACCTTTCAGCTTAGTTTTTTTCCACCTAATATAATTGTCAGATGTTTAGAAGTGACACCAAATGATTCCGATGATATTTCGGGGAGTGTTCATGTATATGCATTTGAATTTTTCTGAATTGAAAGATACTGTTTTTTTCAATGTGGATAAGGTGTTATAAAAAGTTATAAAAATATGTTATAACTTTTGAAGATTGTGTCAATGTAAATCACTATAGTGATATTGAATTATTTGTTATTTTACGTAAAAAAACAAAAAGAAAACCCCCATTCGTTTACTAGATTGATTATTGCAAAGCATTGAAAGGTAGATAATAATATAAATGTTCTGTAAATTCATATAACCATTTTATAACCTTCCGATCCATTTTACTTTGATCGAATATGTATTGTGATATATTGAAAAGTCACGTCGAATAATTCTGATGATATTGTGAGAGTTTTCATGATATGCATTTGAACTTTTTCTGAATTGAAATATACAATAAAATATGCTGTAAACTTATGTTAGAAAAGATGTAACTTTTGCAAATTGTTGTAATGTAAATCCCAACAGTGATATTGTATTATTTAATATTGTAGTACCGATAATATTTTATGTAAATACATTTATTCACTGAATTCGTTATTGTAAAGTATTAAAAAAAAATATATTACATAATGTAAACACCCTGAAAATCCATATAACCATTGCATAACCTTTTACCATAGTTTATTTTTGTTTTGTATAATTGTCAGATGTTCAACTTTATTCAAACCCGATGGGAAAAAGTTCTTATACGTATATTATAAAAGAATCAGAGATGATCGTTTGCACGCAACGATCTTGGCATTGGATAATCAATATCTTACCTAAGTAGAGAAACCAAGACGAAGAAGACGTTCTTTTAATTTTTTTATAGAAAACACAAATGATCATCGAAAAACTGGTGAATAGAGTTAAGTAAATAAATTATAATAAATTAACTTTTGAAACGAAATTTTTGTTCAAGTTTCGATAGATTTAAAAATAATTAAAGGCATCATGTGAGCTTGTTGATACTTTATCTCTTCATGATGATCAACTCGGAATTTTTATTAGTTTTTGTACACGACACTTTCATAACGGTGCGTGCGTGTGGGTCTTTATATTTGCCATCAAATGAAGAGTATCAATGATTGGGAAACACGTTTAATTTATTACTTACATACTTTCAACAGAAATAACATTCAAGAGACGTTGAACACACCGCAATCAAACATAAAAACGAGCAATGAAGTGTATAGATCAACACCATAAAAGACAAAATAAGAAATATTTATTGAAGTGAATTTGATTGAATACTAGCAAAAATACCCGGTGCTTCCCGGGTTTTCTTCAATTACTGGGAGGATTGGAAAAGTCACAAACCATTATGAAGGTGGGGGGGGAATGAACTGTTACACATGACATCATTAAAGAAGTGGCAAACCATTGTAAAGGCATGTACATGTCTGAAACGCATTGTTTGAGAACCACGGCAACCAAAGTAAACATTCTGAAAGTGACTGTTGGAGCCCAGGAACTATTTTTGCCCGACGGTTTTGCGCCCGTTTCGGGCATTTGCCCTACTCTAACGAACTTTTAACTTTTACAGTAGCCTATGGTTCAATCCCCGGTACTGTTTGGTATATATGTAAAATTTGGCGATGATTGGTCGAAAATTGTAGATTTGTATATAGGACAAACATAAATACAAACATCATACGTTCATGAAAGAATGGGAAATTTCAGTGAAAACAGATTCTTGGGCCTTTTGATACGCACAAATATTACAGGGTGGAAGAAGTACCCTGGACACATTTTAAAAATTAATAAAAAATCAACCAACTGGCATAAAAACGCGGGTTCGAAATAAAATATTTATTATGGTCTAGAGCAGTGGTTTTCAACCTTTTTTGGCCCATGGCCACCCCATTTGGACCATATTTTTTCTCTTTGCCCCCCCCCCCCAAGTGTGATCCGAACCCTTCCCAGTTATTGGGCAGATTTTTTGAGCAAATCCATAGTCAAGAAAAATTTAATGAGTAAAGTCGACTCCTCATACAGTGAGGATTCTGGTAATAGTTCTAATATTAGTGCCGTCTCATCACTCAACACCACGGGACCCTCCTAAAAAATATATCGTTCTGGCACCCTCACAATTAGCTGGACGTAGCAGCTTATACATATTTGCTTAATCTCGCAAACCATGGTATCAAATATCTTTATGTAGGCCTCCCTATAGACATCAGACTCAGAGTCATGCCCGGATGCGCCATCGCCGACTCTATTGGAACATCGAGTGGGCCGTAGATGGATCCACGTGTTGAGAGGGCTTTGATTCTATGCACAGTGCCACAGTGCCGCCTTAACGCATGGGCCTACCCGGGCACCTCAACAGAAGAGGGGCCTCACAAAAATGAGATTCGGTTGAAATTTTCTATAATTTACCAGGTAGGGAATGGATGAAAAATGCATATTTTGTGCGTGGTCATTACAACAGTTATAATTTTTTATTTTAATAATAATGAATTATTGTCAAACTATGCTCACCGGCTGTGGAAAGAAGAGAATATTCGTGATAGTTATTTACAGAGATCAAGATTATTGTGAATTCCCCTAGAACTTTTTGCATTATAATATTTTGTCATACGATAGTCAATTTTTGTATAGATTGTTTAAAGCAATTTTTCTTGACCTGTTTCGGTCATGACTTGTTCGCAAGGGCGAAGGAATAAGGAATATTTATGTTATGGTAAATGTGACAAATCCGGTGATTATGCGTAGTCACCTACGCTTTCGGTAAATTTGATAAATTTTGCGAATTTATCCCATTTACCGCTGATAATGTATAATCCTCAGCTCGTTGTTCGTTAATATGAATAAATCGTATATGAATCACTTAAATTTACCAGACATTCTATTCATAAACTTCAGTCTAGGTGAACGAAATCGATCGTTAATTTTGACTGTGTTTGTATTTATGTTGATAAATGTGAAGAAAGCTAACACTACCAGACCGATGATGGTTTTATGTTTTTAATCTTCATAATTACTTGCATTCAATTTAATTTTTAAAGGCAAAATGTTTAGTGCATCCATCACGTATTGGAAAAACTGATAAGTGGTTGAATTTAAGTGAATTTAAGTAGTACTTCCACGTGGTTTTTTTTCCTCCTATTTATCGAATTTTCCAATTTCATTTGGGAAATTATGCAAAATCGCCGGTGAAAGTAATCAATGTCGGAAACCCTATCGAAATTTACGGAGACGATTGGTGATAAATAATCGTCATTAATTATTGAATGATTACCATTCAGGTATTGATATCTCTTTTGAAATGAACGGAACGGACTAATATCACACCATTATAAAAATTTGTTTATAGTTATCAGGACATCGGATAATGTTATATTTTTTTCCCCGACAAAAGTTTTTTTTTGCGCTTTCTAAAGCTAAGGTTTAACAAAACTTATTTTTTACTCCTGCGAGCTATCGTTATATCGCTGAAATACTTTCTAGGAGAAGGTTTTCACCTTCACCCTCCTTGTTGACAAACATTTCCCTATATCCTAATCGGTACGTAGTATTCGATCCATGTACGCGTGGAAATTGCAATGGCTTCATATAGTGAAGGCAAATGTATGACAAAAAAACTTTTTCGGTTCAGTTCTTGATCAGTTTCTTTCAGTTGATCAGATTCCAATTTCTTTTTCCGAGTGACTTTCTCAAGGAAATGTATAGAACGTACCATTTTGAAAAATATAGTGATTCGTAATACACATTAGACAGTTTCATTCTAACAATGACCTTTCCATTCCGCCTCACAATGGCTGAATTAAACAAATGCAGGATTTTAGTTTTAAAAGGCGGAAAAAAAAAGTCCCGTTTTAAAAGAAAATAAAAAAAATGGAATGATATTGAACATTTTTTGCAACCAATTAGTATGTGGAAAGAAAAACAGTCGTCCCGTTTACCATATATCCACTTCGACCAAACGGGATGTATGGGAATTTTCCGGATATAGTTAGCATTTGTTTATTATTATCAGTAACCTTAAGTCCCGTTGTGATCTCATTAAGCAGCTCCAACTGTATATTTGAAATTTCCTCAAAATCAGTCATAATTTATTTCAACAATTTTGAAAATTATATTATTTCTAAACAAACGACTTTCCATGATTTTTTACTTCAACTTACAGACTGTAAAAAAAACAAAAAAAAACATCAAAGTTCACAGGATAATGAATCACTGAACGGATGAAATCTAATGGTAAATAAATATAAGAATGTAATTTTTAAATATTCTTCTTAAGGGGTGTCACCGCCCCTGAATTTGATTTTTCAGAAATGCTTTAGGAAATATTTCATTCAATTGCAAATAATTTCGTATCAATAGTTTAATTTGTTCTTTCAATATAAAAGAGAGAAGTAACGAATTATAGTAGATGTGTGCACAGTCTGTCCAGTGAAAAAGGTGACTGATTTTATTTGTGTAAATACCAGCGCCATCTGTGGGCGAATAATTGGGTTAACACAACTCATGCATTTAGACCAGTAATTCCCAACGTGGGCGTTAACGCCCCTTGGGGGGGGGGGCAGTAGAAGCTACTGGTATAACATAGAATCCTATGGGTTAGATTGCGTTGGTGGGCGATGGGAGAAAGGAGAGAGAAAGGAGGAATGGCAGAGAGAGAGAAGATGGGGCGACGGAGAAAAACATTTCTGAAGAAAGGGGTGATGGGACAAAAAAAGGTTGAGAAACTATGATTTAAAGATCATAATGCCCACGTTGGGAATCACTGATTTAGACTATCTTTCGTAAATGTTTCCCAGCTCGAGCATCGATAGTTCATTATAACCACGTTCATTATAATCACTTTCATTATAATCTAGTTCATTTATAATCACGTACCTTCTGAGTCTCGGTCACGAAAGGAACAATGGAGCAACGCGCCAACATTGAATTTTGTACAAAATTAGGTAAAAGCGCCACAGAGAAACTTTTAAAATGATTCAGACTGTTTATGGTAATGAAGCAATGAGTCGAAAGAACTTTTTCAAGTGGTATGCAAGATTTCGTGATGGTAGAGAGGGCACTGAAGATGATCCAAGGCCAGAGGAACATCATTGACAGTTCGAATTGAAGAAAATGTTCAAAAAGTGGTAGAAATTCTTCGAAATGAACGTTGTGCGTAAACCAGGCTGATTGAGAATTCTCAAGAATTCTTAAATCCACCGTTCATCTGATTTTAAAATGAAATTTGAGCGGAAAATTTGGGCAAACGGAAGGTCTGTCTCGCTTTGTACGACACACACTGACGGACGATCAAAAAGATTGCAGACTGGAGCACAGCAGAGATTTGCAAAGAGCTGCTAATACGGATCCAGACTTCATGCTAACCATTATAACCGGTGATGAGACATGGTTCTTTCAATATGAGCCACTTACAAAGCGCCAAAGCTTGAAATAGAAGGGTCCAAGCAAGATCTTCAAAAAAAAAACGAAAAAAATGTCCTTGTAGAAGAGACGAATCAAGACGCTGCTCAATGTTTCCATTGATTCTAAAGTAATTATCCAAAAAGAATTCTTACCAGAAGGGCAAACTGTGAATGGTGACTACATTCGAATTTCCCGTTAGAACGAACTCTAAGAGACCAGAGAAATCACTTCGCTATAACGAAATTTCGTTATAAAGGAATTCCAACTTTATACATTGTTCCTATGTTAGTTTATTTGGCGGATTAAAAAAGTGTTCGTTAAAACGAGATTTTCGCTATGTCGGTATTCGTTAAAACGGGTTTCATCTGAATTACGTGGGTGTTTTAAATCGTTTAAAATATTTTGTTTTTGTGAAGATGGCACTGATATTTTATCCATTGTTTACACTAATTTTGAAATCAACCGCAAAATCTCTGGTCTTTTCGGACAATGTTCGTGAAACAACACATTTGTTAAAAAAAAAATTAAATAATTGTTCGACGTGTGAACTATTAAACTACAGTGTATGAATTAAGAGTACTTACAGACTTTTGTAATTGAACAGTTAAAACGTGAAATTTCATGTTTTTATGAGTATTTCCATGCATAATAAATTTCACACAAATTAATACATTGTCTAAATTAATCATTATTATGTTTATGGGAAGGTGAATTGCCTTTCCATTCAATCTTTTCCACTGTTTAATGCCTCTTCTAAAAGCACCTTCCCATCCAAACCACCTACATGTCCGAAAAACTGCCCTAGGCCGGGATTACACTGTAAAAGTTTTCCAAAGTTCTTTTTATAAAATTTGAAAAATTCAACCAGTAAGATTATCGGTTGGATTTGCTCGAATGTAACCTATGAGTTTCATTGGCTAGATTTTTCAAGTTTTATAAAAGGGATTTTATGAAACTGAAAAAATGCAGCCAATAAGACTATCGGTTGCATTTGCGCGAATATAACCGGTACCGATTATTGGTTGTGTTTTTCAAGTTTTATAAAAGAAGTTTTATCAAGCTTTTATAGTATAATAATATGAAACACTACATAAAAATTTTTGAAAAAATATTTTATAAAACATGAGAAATGCAACCAATAAGCGTATCAGTTACATCTGAGCGAATGTAACCAATAGGCTTATTGAATGTTGTTTTCAGGTTTTGTAAAAGATCTTTTATCAAACTTTTATAGTGTAATCCTACCGGTATTATAATAAAAGTTTGATAAAAGTACTTTTATAAAACTTTAAAAATGCCACCAATAAGATTATTGGTTATATTCAACCGATGATCTGATTCGCAACATTTTTCAAATTTTACAAATACAAATACAACGCCACAACAGGCAAAATACCCAACGAGGTGGCTGAGAAAAAGATGCCCATAATAAATATGGATGTAAAAAGAACTTTTATTAAACTTTTATAGTGTAATCCCGGTCTTAAGCCGATATTACACTATAGAAGTTTGATAAAATTCCTTTTATAAAACTTAAAAAAATTCAACCAATAAAGCTCATAGGTCACATTCGAGCAAATGCAACCGATAAGCTTATTGGTTGAATTATTCTAATTTTATAGATGGACTTGTAGAAAACTTTTACAGTGTAATTCCGGCCTCAGAGGAATAGTTTTAACTCACGGCAAATATGATAATTGCGGTTATTATGTATAAGAACTGACCATGGTCGCGTCGGTCATTATGCTTAATCGTCGGATTTATCACATTAAGGCCGGTATTACACCATTAAAAGTTTTATGAAAGTTCTATTGTAAGATTTGAAAAATGAAATCTCACAACCGACACACAATAAAGGTGTCGATTATATTCGAGCGAATGTAACCAATAGTCTTATTGGTTGTTTTTTTTAAAATATCTTTTGCAAAACTTTTATAGCGCAATCCCGGGCTAAGAAATACGCTTGATTTAGTAGCAGATAAGGATGATATAATAAGATTTTACGAAAAGGCATTTATATTTGTGAATTATTCAGAAATAAAGTAGGCTGGCTCCCGTGTGTTTACGTATTATTTTATTGCCGTGTTTTGTTATTCTTCTTCAAAGTTGTGTCGTCATTTTCCGTAAGCTAGCATTTATATACAATGTGATGAAAAAACACTAATTTCGTGTGTTACTTACACCCTGTTTTGGATTAACACAATTTAATGTGATATTTTTTCCCTCAAGAAATATTTTACTTATGAAATAAAATTGAATTTTTATTAACTTCTGACATTATATAAAGACATGGACATCAAATCAACGTTTATTACATATGAATAAAATGAAAAGATATGATATTCTGTATCCAAAAGTTATAATTCGAATATAATTTGATTCCTTTTGTGTGTAAATTATTCATTTCTAGGTTTACTTTATGTCTTTCTACGAGTATTTTGTATGTTTCATCGAAATAACGCACCATTTCATTAATTTAATTACCGTATTTTAACGTGTATAAAGAACCCTCATGGATATAATGAGGAAACCCCCGATTCTTTGGGCATTAAGAGTTATGGAAAAAGTTTTCATCAAATATATATACATATATTTTTTATTTTAAGATGTGTCAGAAAAATCATTTTTTTATTCATCATTAAAAACCCTTAAAATCCTGATCACTCGCATCTGATACGTCACCATCAGTATTCATTATCACCATTAACATCACTCTTGTCGTAAACTGCAAGGGATTGAGTAATTTGTAAATATCTATAATACTATTCATGTGTATGAAAAATACCCCCTATTTTTGCGACACAATTTTTGACAAAAAAGAGGGTCCCAAATACACGTTAAAATACGGTACTTATTTTTATACACTGAAACCGTGCTACAACGATACTTGATGTTCCGGTAAATCTCTCAACAACGATTTTTTTTTCTTCAAATCTTGTTTGGAATTGCCTGTAGTCTAATGTTAAACTCCTCGCGATACAACGACATCTTTCACTACGATAGATTCTTCTATAACGATATTTTTAGGAAATGTTGGAACCACTGTAACGATATTTTTCCATTTTTCTAAAAACCACTAAGAATTTAACTTTAACTTCGTCACTGGTTCTCTGTACTTTTGAAGACGTCCAATAACATCAATGTTTTGCAGTAAAGCAGGGGTTCTTAAACATTTTCAGCCGCGGCCTAAAATCAACGACATCAGTTTCGCGACCCATAGGGCTATTTATATTTTGCACTTGGTAAAACCTATGATGCAATAAGTGCATTTCTAACAGGACTGTAAGTAGGTTTGTACGACTCATCTAGGAAGCCCCTGCGAATCAAGTCTAGCTTGTGACGCAAGGCCCAATAATCCCTAACTGTAAACTAGATTTGTACGATCCTTCTCGGAAGCCCATGCGAATCAAGTTTGTGCCGTGGCAGAAAGCTCAAAAATCCCTGGCTGTAAGTGTATTTGTGCGACCCATCTCGGAAGCCTCTTCGAATCAAGTTTAAATCGGGACCAAAAGCTCAAGTCCCTGGTTGTTAGTGGATTTGTACGGCCCAGCTCGGCAACTTCTGCGAATCAAGTTTGGTTCGTGACTCATAGAGTCGCTGGCTGTAAATGTATTATTGCATGGCAATGAAGAAATATATGTTTCAAAGCGGGGAAAAAAAAGAAAAATAATTCGGGAAAACCTGAGGAGGAGGACAAAAGGGCGAATTTTCCGAAACGTAGGAGGACGCTTGAAATTTCATCAAAAAGGAATTGAAATTACTTGAATCTACATCAAAAGGTTGGTAACCCTAGCCTCGTAGAAACATGTCGTGAATGAAACAACTGTGGCGCCAGCTGTGAGTTAAATTTTTAATAAATTTTACAAACCGGTACATTTGAAAAAAAAATTCTACCCAAACACCTACCACCTATATATTTGTGAATGTGGATCTCAAATACTTTGCCTCATTTTATGAACTGAACTGTTTTCTTCATTTTGAATTAGTTATTATTTAACTACGTTGATGTCATACTGTTTTATCATGCACGAAAGAGATGTTAATATTTTTTTCCATTTCTTTCATAATTGGTGTCATTTTTTCTCTTAATGGGTTCGGAAATTTTCAAAAAAAAAAAAAAAAATTGTTGAATATATAAAACATTGTATTGGCATAGCATATGCAAGCTAACATATGTGTACCTAATTTGGAATAATATTTTTAATAATATTTCCAGTAGACCATGGTTTTCGAGGCTTTTTGACTATGTCAAAAGGTATGTGACTCCTTTAGATGTTTGTAAATGTTTCTCGCGTATGAATGTGGCGCACTATGGGAAATGATATCGATGATTTTCAATGTTTGCCGTTATTCAAAGTGTCCTGTAAGTGCTAATACGACTCCTTGATCTCATCAACCGTCCATCGTAGAAGTGTGATACCAATTTAAAAAATGTTCTAAAGTTGTTCGAAAATTACCCTGTAGCAGTTTTGAGAAAATACGGTGTGCCACAAAAAAATCTAAATTTTTATACGGTCCCCCCCCTGTCCTGTAGCTTCCATTCAGAAAGATGTTGCTCCGTATCTGCTGAGGGCAACAGAAAAAAATTCATTTTTGTACGTGCAATATTATAAATCTGAAAAAAAGTTACGAAAGACCGAAAAAAACTAACGGACAATAATTTTCCCCCCACCTTTGCTCCAATTTTTGAATTTCTCAGTGAATACTGCAATTTAGAAACCTAGAATTTTCTTTTCTTGGCTTCAGGAGAGACAGGGCAACAACTTTCTGAATTGGAAGTTAGAGGGCAGGGGAGACCGTATAATTTATTTTATTTTGTGATACACTGTGTTTTCACTCGCAATACTTTCACAGGGTACGTTTTGAACACTTTTTGAGCTTGTGCTCAAACACGTTTGAGCATTTTTTAAATTGAAACTATATTCCTACGATGGGCGGTTGATGAGATAAAAGCCGCATTAGCACTTACAAGACCCCTGTATATATGAATACTACATGATCATTGGCTGAACAATTCAAATATCTTACCTGTGGCTGCAATTGGATAGAAAATTGTGCATATATATATCAAGATATTCAGTAAGTACTTTATGTTCTTCATGAAATTGAAAAATACACGGATTTTGGCTATATTATTATTTTTTCATGTTGTGGTAATATAGTACGTGAATGTAAAAGAAAAACACCAAAATAAAACGATATTTGTAATAGAAAGAAAAATTATACTTACATTTCTAATCTAAAGACAAAATATATAATATACGTTATATCTAAAGTGCATTGTTTATGATTAAAAACTCACCCGAGCATAGCCCAAATTTTCACGATATCTTAACGTGATCATGAGAGAGAGATTGACATGAAAAATGACGATATTAGGCAATAAAAATATAGTTCAATTTTTGACCACCAGGTGAAAAGTGACGCTTTTCCTTTTTTCCATGGGTGTTTCTCAACTTTTCTGAACCCAAAGACCAGTAGAATGTCTGGAAGCAATTTGACGGACCACTTGTGTCCCCTATTACGGGACAATTCCTTTAATTTTAGTTCTGATTTTTTCTTACACAATAAATATGGAATTTCTAATATTTAACTACTGTCATGAATACATAGGGTTTTCATGATACCTGAATTACATTATGATAATTATGACAATAAATTCTCATCTAACATATTTTTTAGGGTCACCTTTTTTTTCGCAATTTTTCAGCAATTTTAATTTAACAATTTGAGATTGCGCCTACTTCTGGCAACGTTTTTCATGACAATTGGCGATTTTACCCTATTCAAAATTCCCGTTTAACATATTTTTCTCAATGAAAGGTGGTCATTTGAATATCCCCCACGTGAAATACATTTTTGTTTACTGCGATTTGTTACAATCCTTCATTTCCCTCCACCCTGTAGCAATTGGAAAATTGCATTTGAGGCAATAAATTGAATTTTTCTTCACTAAATATAGTAATACCCCCGTATTTCTCGCATGCCGAAGGATCGCAATTCCCGACATTTTCTACGGTGATATATGTATGTATGAAGGTATAATTTTTATTTGAACCGATACGGAAAAAAGCTGATGATAATTACAAATGTTGAATAAGGCTTCATTCAGCTAGAATTAAGCTTTATTAGAATTTATTTGTATCAAGTCTACTTGTGCGGACCATAGGTCGAGAAACACTGATATAGGGTATATACCAAGTTTTTCAATGGAAAACGTCCGCTAGAACGGGCGCTACATAGGTCTGAGTAGTTTCAGTATACTCATCACTGCTGAGATCCACGTGGCGCCCGTTCTGGAGGACGTATCCCATTGAAAAACTTAGTATACAGGGTGATTCCGAAAAGATGGGAAAACTTTAAGTGGTGATAGCACATACCAACATAGGCGTACGCAATATTTTCTGGGAGGGTTCAATTTTTCTTTCTTCTCGGGGGGGGGGTTACGTTTTTCTCCTGCAAAGTAACACTATCATCTCGGCTTGAAGGGGAGGATGTTATAACTCCTACCCCCCCCCCTGGCTTACGCCATTGCACACCAATACAAACAATTGCCATAAAAAATGCATGGTCCAGCATGAAACGCTAAGCGCGTTTGCTTTTCATGTTAGACCATGCATTCTTAGATGGCAATTGCTTGTATTGGTGTGTACTATCACCTCTTAAAGTATTTCCCATCTTTTCTGAATCGTCCTGTATAACCTATATGCACCATGGGAACAAGGGAAATACAACAAAAAAAGCGTCATTTTCTCAACTGGTGGACAAAAATTGAACTATTTTATTGCATAAATCTCTCCCCCAATGGTCTCCTTAATAAAAATTCATAAGTCCTGAAAGAAAAAAAAATCAAAATTAGTGGAAGCTTACGACAATTTAGAGCGGAAACCGCTTGATTCGGTTCGGGGCCTGAACCAGGACGATGTGGTGGGAGGGGCGGTCGTTCCCCTCGCTCCTCCCCGGATCCATGCCTGAGCGATGGCAGAAATCTTCAACTGAGAATGAAGCGGAGGTAGAGATATGCTTTCATATTCGAATGGAGTGAAGGTAGGTAGACATCTTCAACTGTGAATGGAACCGAAGTAGACATCTTTAGCTGCAAATGAAGACTAGGCTTCGAATGAAGCTGAGGTAGACATCTTCAGCTACGAATGGAATGGAGGTACGCAACTTCAGCTGCGAATGAAGACGAGACAGACATCTTTATCTGCGAATGGAATGGAGGCAGGCATCTTGAGCGGTGAATGAAACAGAGACGGAGATATCTTCAGCTGCGAATGAAGCCGAGACAGATATATCTACATATGCGAATGGTGTGGAGGCAGGTGGACAATGATGTCCGAGAAGCGACTTATTGTGTAGGTGCATAGCATCATCCCGTATTTTAAGGGGACACACAAAATTTTCTCAATATTATTCGGCTATTTGGAGATCGAGCAGCCTTATCGCCACCTTCCCCCCCCCCCGAAGCGCATCCGCGCTTTTCCTGTGCTCGGGAATGTTGGCCGATCCATTAAGACGCCACTGACACGGTTGAACAATTTTGAAAACCAAGCATTTTGTTATTTAGGAATAGTTAATAATCGTTTTTATATTCGAAATAGATCCATGAATTACGAAGTTGATTGTTTCGCTGATTTGTGGGTCACGACTAAAAACGTTTAAGAGCCCTTCGATTTAGTTGTCAAAGCTATAAGATTATTTTTAAGAACAGAAAAAATTCAAAATTTAAAAAACAATTGATCTATTTTTTTCATACACCAGACTCTCAAATTGAAATATCAAGCGATTCATATCTGACCATACACCGCAGTGAGGAGAATACACTAAAACTTACATCCTGAAGTAAAAACAGTGGAGAATTCAATTATTTCACATATTATTTTAGAATTGAGTGTATCATTCTAAAGCCGGGATGTGTGTGCCTTATTCCATCCTGTACATAGGATTTTAACATGGAAGGTTATGCTCATTGGACTAGATCACTATTATGTCGCAAAAAGACGAGGAGGGGGCTAAAAAGGCAAAGGGTTTAAAATGCTTTAGATACAGTTATGTTACGGTAACGGGGCCGTATTCACCAACATAGGCGTACGCAGAATTTTCTCAAGAAGCGGGGTTACGTTTTTTCCTGTAAAATAACACTATAATCTCGGCGTGAGGGGGGTTAGAACACCAAAGCCCCCCTTTTGCGTACGCCAATGTTCACCAACACAGTTTAAACTACAATCGCATGTTAAACAATTAGTGATTGACACGGATTGGTTGAAATCCTCAATTTAACCAATCCGTTTCGATCTTCAATCCTTTCACCTGTGATTGCAATTTAAACTGTGTCGGTGAATACGGCCGTTAATGTGATAAATCAGTATTTTTTCATAATCGGCAATTGTCTCCATAAGTTTGGTAAATTCGTCGCTTTCTCCGGCGATTATGCATAATACTCAAAAGCATCAGTACTAAATTTGATGGATACTAAAAGAATCATTGTTTTATGGGCAGGGGCGGAGGTACGGTAGGGCATGGGGGAAACAATGCCCTCAGCGTCAAAGGTGAAGTCATCTGATCTAATTTATATGTGTATATATGAATCATCATGATGATCGTGCCCCCCCCCCAGATTTTCAAGTCTATCTCCGCCTATGTTTACTGGTGATGATTATATCCAAGTCTACCTGATTAATTCGATAAATACTTGAAATCTGTCGCTTTTACCAGTGATTATGTATAATCGACTTCAAGGGTCGTGACACCCCTTTAAATCGTGATAGATCAAACATACTACACATTTGGGAATTTTTGTCATATTGATAAAATTCATCAATTACGCTAGGGTATTGTGCATAATCACTGGTGAAAGTGGTAAATTTAAACTATTTATCAAATTAATCACAAACGCTGGGATATAATGTATAATATTCCATAAAAATGATAATTATTCTTTCAGTATTGATCAAATTTACTGCCGATGCTTGGGTATTATGCATAATCACTGATTAAAGTGATGAATTTATCAAACTTACGGAGACGATTGACGATTATGCAACACACCAATTTATCATATTTACCGTATATGTATTGCATGCTGAAGCATTGTGAAGCGCTTGCTTCTTTAGCCCCGCCTCGTCTGTTAGGGACGTAATAGTGATCTTGGCCAATGAGTACAACCTCTTGTTAAAATATAATGTATAGAATGGAATAACGCCACCAGCATTACATTATAAAAGTTTC
This sequence comes from Pholcus phalangioides, assembly GCF_987345545.1. Classification (NCBI taxonomy): domain Eukaryota; kingdom Metazoa; phylum Arthropoda; class Arachnida; order Araneae; family Pholcidae; genus Pholcus; species Pholcus phalangioides. The sequence continues at coordinate 94,300,428 of NW_028301608.1, read as the reverse complement.
GTAAAAGCTCTTTTATCTAACTTGAAATATTCAACCAATAAGCGCATCTGTTGCATTCCAGAAAATGCTACCGATATGCTTATTGGTTGCATTTGTAAGATTTTATGACTTTAATAGTGTAATTCTAGTTTAAGATAAAAAAACCCACGTTCAAATAATTTTAAATACAGTCAAACTCGGTAGTAACGCCATCGAAGGTCCCATGAAATTTTGTTGTTGTAACCGAGTTGTCGCTACAACCGAGAAATACAGTAATACGGCGAGTCAGTTAAAATGAATTTCACGGGAAAAATGATATTTGGCAAATAGGTGGCATGAATATTTATAGTCATATTCATTAAGACACAATTTACAAATTATAAAAATTACCTTCATTCATGATTCAAGTAAAGATTAGGAATTAAAGCAATATTTATTGGAAAATGAGGCATTTTTATGAGGAAATTGTCGGGAAGGACAAAATACGGAAATATTTGGTATAGTCGTCATGTCAATAAGGCCGGGAATACACTATAAAAGCTCAGTAAAACATCTTTTACAAAACTTGAAAAAGGAACCAATAAGCCGATTGGTTACATTCTCTCGAATGTTGTAACCCATACGCTCATTGGTTGCTTATTTTTCCAGTTTTATAAATGAACTTTTGTAATACTTTTTATGGTATAATCCCGGGCCTAAGTGAGTCGGAGCATCAATAAACACGTAATAAATAGAACTTTTTTTCAACGTTATGTATGAATATAACAACAGACAAAAAATTCCAGAATCTAATCTTCGGAGTTGCTTGGGAAAACGTCCACAAAACGAAACGGAAAACGGCGATAAATTTGTCGTTACATCCGAGGTGGTTACTTTTCATCGACGTTATAAGCAAGGCTTATTAACAATATTTTCTATGAGAATCAGTTCCGGACCTCCACTTATTGCCGTTATAACCGAGTTTGACTGTAATTAAGGTTGAAACCATTGACTACTACTACTAAACCACGCATGCACATTGTTCACATTTTTCTGCGGATCTTCTAACGAATTGGAATGCACGTGTAGTGTAATGCGAAGTAAACTTGAAGTAAAGTTTGTTTCTGTGTAATACTTGTTATGTGTAGTGTCGCCATCTGCCATCAGTTTTTCTAATTATGAGTGAAATGTAATGATTGAATAATTGTGTCGTTATAAGTGAGTTGGGCTCCGTAGCGAGACTTTTAACGGGGAGATCAGCCTGCATTGCGAAACCACTGACTACATAAATGCAAGCAATACCGTTGCTTTTCTTTTTGTGGTTATTGCGCGTAAGCAATAAAAATTGAACCCCTTATAATAAGCATTACTTACTCCTCCTATTAATGAGACATATTGAATAGAGATGAGAATAATTAACATACAAAATACGAGTACAGGGTGGACTAAAAGTCCGTAGAAACTTTAAAAATTCATAAAAACCGGCTGTTTTTTTTTTCTTTCCTGTTTCAAAAAAAGTTCTCGTGACATAGCGATGCCAACCCTACGAAACGTTTTTTATTTCGGTTATTTTTCCCGGTTTTTAGGAATTTTTAAAGTTTCTATGGACTTTTTTGCCAATCCTGTATATTTTTTTCAGTCCATAGCATCTTCCACGGAAGTGTTTCACTCAATTAACGGTATTTATCAACATTTTGATGAATCAAAATTAGTTTAATTAAAAAAGGCTTAGTAATGAAACCTCCCTTTAACGGACACTTTTCTGATACCCGGCACCGTGGAATAGGGTTCAAATGTATTTCACTCTCTGTTAGAGTACAGTAAAATCAAACTAAATTTTTTTTTTTCCTAACTCTTATTTATTAATTATTAGTCATAAACTGAGAATTTACCATATTCACCAGAGATTGTGTTTAATCCCAAGTTCGTGTTGGTAAATATGATAAATCGTCATTTAATATTAATTACTAGGTCCAGGATGATGAATTCGAATGATAATGCGCTGGTTTTGCTTGTAGATAAGCACGAACAAATCCAACCAACATTACAAGACTGATAACGTTGTTATGACTTTAATTTAATTTTTATCGCAAAATATGTGCAGAGCACGTGCCATGTACGGGTAAAAACAATTAATCGGTTCAATGAATGTTATAAATTTTTGAAAATTTATCATTCTTTCTAACTTTGTTTGGGAATCATGCATAATGACCGGTAAAAGTGATAAACGTAGTGAAATTTAATCGAACTTTCTTTATCGAGACGGTTGGTGAATATGCATAACCACCGGTGTATCACTTTTGCAGTAGCATATGTATTTTAATCATTAAAATGTATAGGACCGTATTGCGATCGAAGCCAGACATCGTATAAATGTGAAAGTCGTATAAACGAGGTTCCACTGTATATCATACCTCCTCATTAGCGGACAAAATTTTCAGTCCCATGGGTATTAAGTTAAAATTATGAATAAAACAGTAAGAGAACTACGAAGAGATATTCATACGATAATCAGGGTGATTAATACAAGAAATAAGAGTCTCTCACCGACAGAATCGAAGAGCATAAAAAATATTGACGCAAGTAAAGTTACGACGAATAAATGCTTCATCTTCTTATTTTGGTGTCGAACAAAACTCAGATAAAATGTCGTACAAAGAAATTCAACTGGAACTGGATCGATTCTGCCGCAAAAAAAAAATCTTTTATAAACACCTGCGACGTTCCCTGATGAACGTGATGAAAGTTATCATGAGGTTTGAACAGCTTTCGGATTTTATGGTGATATTGCCAATGAGCTTCCTGGAAAGACTACAAATAACACATTAACCTCACAGGTACAGTAAGATGGATCGAAAAATCAAAATGTAGATAAAAAATGTGCAAAAGTTGTCTTTTAAGCATGTTAGCATAAATAAAAAAAATTTTTCAGCATATTCAGCATTTTTTAAGAATATTAGCGTAAATTCAAAATTTTTTCAACTTCAATTAACTTCTTCCAAGACACATATTTTCCAAAAGTCTATTTTTATGCAAATTTTGAATTAAAAAAAAAGAGAGTTAAAAAATTGATTTTACAGGGAAAATAGTACAGGCAGAGAATGAAAAATCGTTTATTGTTTATTATTAAATGCATACAATTATTTAGTGCAGTGAAAGTTTGAAGCCATGGTAAAAGTTGATAGGAATTGTCAAAATTTTCGTGTCATACCCCAGCACTTGAAAGATGCATTCGCGTGTCTGAGGCGTCGGAAAGTGTGTGCGGAGAAAAGGAGAGACAAGGCTTCATATTGAACAGGATAAAATCAAGAAGCCATATATATAAAACAATTTAATACAAAAAAGCATTACAACATTTAGAAATATGTAAATCTTCAAATTAATAGAATTAAAAAAAGTCATTATATATAAGTTCAATTTTTATAAGTTTTATGTGATTTATTGCTTTGATTTTTGAATTTATACTTTATGTATTATTATAAAATTACTATTATTTATAAGTTAATACTTTAATACCTGAACACTGCAAAATTTGTAAACTTTTTCATTAATTTACAATTTTTATTACATTTTCATAAAAATTTCAATTTTTAACTATTTTTGGGGCACTTGGGCCTCCAGAAGATATGAATGGATTTCAATTTTAAAAAGAATTATGCAAAATTATATACCCAAGACACAACTTTCCCACACGACGCCAAAAGTAATTTCGTAAAAAAAAAAATTTCCTACACTTTTTGATCCACCTTAATGTGCAGGTCGAAAACTAAAAGGTCAGTTTCATCTGAAATAACTCGTAAACCGTTGGCTATAGAAACATATATTATGTTTCCAAAGTTCTGTGTCCTTTTTGGAGTTTAGACATTTTCTTCTCGAATTTCTAGAAAAATACTGGGCAAAATCCTTCTTATATTTTGGTCACGTGACCCCTAATCTTGCACTCGCAATTTCCAGTGAAAATTTAGTCACGAGTGTATTTAGGGGACCGAAAAAGTTGAATAAGAAAAAATCGATCAACCCTGCATGATAAAAAAACTGTAAATGATTTATATCTTTCACAAAATATTTTACCAACTTCGTTCAGTACCCGTGTGCATTTTCGTGAGAATAGCACGTATATTCATGAAGATATAAATGTTTTTTATATAAAATATTCATCGCATGCTTTCTTCGCTTATAACACGGAGTTTTCAAGCAATTTCTCTATGAAAGTTTCCGAAATATTATCACTGCACATAAGACGTCCTATGTAGGAATTTAAAATTGATTAATAGATAGATAGATAGAACCGCTCACAGCCCCGGACTGATGCAAAGCACCTTACTTCCGTTACCTCAAAAGAGGCAGAGTTGTGTCGGAAAAGTTAGCAAAGATTTATAGTGGTGGCTCCCCTTGCCCCGTGCTCGCAAGTTTCGAATTACTCGCGTCGTTCTCCCCATGAAGACAGCCATTAACTCGATGCAACGTACAAGCCGTATTTGACTAAAATGGGTGACTGAATCCAATGACCAGGGAGAAAAATTGCACGTGCGCCCAGTGGCACATAAGGGCCGGAGGCCGCAGCCTGGGATTTCAAAAGAAGGGTGGAAAAGACTTGTGGACAAGAAAAAAGAAAAAGAAGCTGGCATGTTGAAGTGGGAGAGATTTGAGAATGGTCTAAATACACAATACATACAAATTACATATATACAGCGCCTCGAATGTGACGGGAAACGAAGAAACAAAGCCTCCGTCCACAGCGCTGAACAGTGTGTTCTGCTCGCTCTTCCCCTTACAGAACATGCAATATATACACACACAGAATACACACATAGCCCGCACTGCGACGGGAACAATCAAACAGAGCCTCCGTTGACAGTGCTGGGCATTCACATTTGAATTACATGCATACATTATTTACTTTACAAAAATTTCCCTTTTTTATACTATTGGGAATGCACATAAACATTACTATGAAGGTAGTATTGGGTACAAATATCACCCTGAGCTCATACAAATATATATTCAAGGTTACAAAATTACTATCATACTATAAAAGTGCGGCGGGAACAATCAAACACAACCCCCGTTCACAGTGCTGGGTGGCAGCGATCACATTTGAATTTCTCATACATATATTTACATAATATATTTATATAATATACACTATTTACATAATATAAATTTCCATTTTTATATAATTGTTGATACACATAAACATTACTATGTGCGTCACATATATTCTAAACAAATGCCATAATGAGCTCATACAAATATTCAATTACTAAACCACCATCATACTATGAAATTGTATATACAAAAACATTCATAATTTGTACAGGGTGTATTACTAAAATATTATAGTTTAGCAGCGTATATAAGTGCGTCCCTCTATGTTGAATCTGCATCTGTTTCAGATTCTACTTCCGAATCATTAGTGGATTGTTCCCTGCTTTCAGTTATTATCAAAATAGTTTCTTTATTGTTCATCAAATAGCCCAAGACTTGTTGTAGTTTTCTCGTTGCAGATCTTTGCAAAATAATTTTCCGTTTCCACAAGATCTCTCTTCCGCTCGGCGGCGCCTGTAAATGGTATCCCTTTGTGTACTCACACTGTGTCACATAGTGTATCACGCTTCCCGGATGGCCGCATCTACACGTGCTGGTCTGGCTGATTTTGAACCTTTGCATGTATTCACCGAATGGACCGTGTTCTGTGAGGAACATTATTATTTCTCTCGGCATGACTTCTTTCATTTTACCCACTTTTGGTATAACGTCGAAGACCTTTCTTCCAGTTGTGCATATTTGCCAATGGTGTTGCCATTTCTCTGACGCTTCTTTCGAGAGCAGATTTTTAATGTAGGATGCCGGCAATTTCATTAGGTGGTTTTCATGTTGATGTTTTGTAGCCTCTTTTGCGAATTTATCCGCCATTTCATTCCCTTCAATGCCCACATGAGCTTTTACCCACCGTATTGTAATCTTCCTGTTGTCCATCAGTATTTTTCTAATGTCATGCACTAGGCTATGAGGGGATTCTACGTCTCGTATTGCCTGTATACATGACATGCTGTCTGTGTTTATAGTTGATTTCTCTGCAAAATGGTTTGCATAATTGACCGCCATCCAGATTGCGTATAACTCTGCTTGGAATACAGTGTTGTTATTGAGCAATCGGCAGTTCCATTTGTCCGTTACTTCACCCATGTATATACTGACGTAGGCGGCCCCTACACCGTCCACGGTCTTTGAACCATCTGTGAAAATAATTCGATTTGTTGATGCTTCTGCATCTGTAGTCAAGACCTGTGTTGGCAAAATATCTTTCACCGGGTGATACGTCCATGGTGGATGTTTATGCTCTACATCTGTAGGAAGATATGTTACATTGTTTATTTTAATCTCACGCTTTAGCCTTAAATTTGCTTTCTGTACTTCGTTGTCCAAAAGTACATGTAGTGGGGGATTGTTAGTTAATACTTGTAAAGCACTGTTTGGTGTTGTGGAAAAGGCTCCAGTGATGAATAGCAGGAATTTTCTTTGAAGAGAGTCTACTTTTGTTCTTAACTGTTGTTTGGGATCACCGAACCATGCGATGGCACCATATGCTATAATGCGGATGGCGACAACTTTATAAAGCGTATTTCTAATTCTTGTATTAATGCCCCATGCAGGACCAGCCATTCTTTTAAAATTTTGTAAGCATTTCTGTGTTTTCGTGATCAGATAATTCACATGTTTGAACCATGTCAGGTTTCTATCAAACATTATTCCTAAATATCTGATGTTCATATTGTGTCTTATTGGATTGTTTCGCAGTCTAATGGTTGGTCTTCCCTTTTTGTGAGAAATCCACAAGTAATTTGATTTGGAGAATTCGATCTCTAAATTATTTTTCATGAGCCAAGTATCCAATAATACCATTGCTGCTTTTGCGTGCTCAGTGACCTTGCGGATTGTAGAATCACCAATTACCATAGCAATATCATCCGCATACACTTGAATTTTTATATTTTCAGGCCAGTTTTTTGTGAGTAAGTCATTTATGACAAGGTTCCACAGCATCGGCCCACTACAGGAACCTTGAGGGCACCCTTTCGTTTGAACTATAGTGGCCTCGCCCTCATCTGTAAAAAGGGATATGTGTCTTTCTCTGATTGCATCAATCATTGTTCTTCTCACATTGTCCGGCATTGAGATGTTGAGAAGTTGTTTTACTATTGTTTTATGTGAAATGTTATTGAAGGCTCCCTTAATATCTACTGATATTAGGGCAACATCTTGTTTTTGGCTCTTAAATGTTTGTATGCTGTCATGAATCTTTGAGAGTGCTGTCTCAGTCGAGAATCCTCTTCTAAATCCATGTTGTTTATCGCTGATCCACTTCGTTTTCTCGATGTAGTAGTTGATCCTTTGTGTCAGCAACGTTTCGAGAATTTTGCCCACTGTGTTTAGAAGAACTATTGGACGGTATGAGTTGATATTGTTCGGATCTTTTCCTGGTTTTAGAAATAGTATCAGTTGCCCTTTCTTGAATGCTGTAGGGAAAATATTGAAGCTGAGGCATTTATTGAATAGAGTCAGGAAAAAGAATTTGTGGAAAGCATGTATACTTTTAATCAATGCGTTTGTTATTCCATCAGGACCGGGAGCTTTTTTCACATTTAGTTTATCAATTGATCTATTAATTTCTTGAATTGAGAAAGGTGGATCGTTTCTAGTATCAGTATTCTGTGTATTTCTTGACTGCCATACAGTATTTTCGTTTCCCCCATTATTTTGGGGAAAAATTTCTTCTAAAATGTTTTGGGCAGCTTGCAAAGATGTTGTTGGATGATCAGGATTTACGAGGAATGTTTGTGGAGGAAATGAACTTGTATTTGTGACAGTCTTGTACGCTTTCCCAAAAGGCTCCGTCGCTTTTTCACAAAACTTCATCCAGCCTTCTTTTTTTGCACTGTTGACTTTCTTTTTGTATAATGCAATTTCTTTTCGATATAATTGCTTTAACCTTATTTGATTGTCCGGATCCTTTTCTCTTTCACACCTCCTCTTTAGTGCTCTCAGACGTTTCCTTTCTAACGTTAGTTCATCATTCCACCATGCGAGGTTTTGAATTGGTGAAGGTTTTACTTTTGGAAATGTCTGCTCACACATGTTAGTAATATATGCCATTAGTTCCTGGCATATTCGTTGGAGGGTTGTCTTGTCTTGACATTTCCTTAAATTGTATTGTATTGTTTTAATTACGCTTCTTGTTTTCAAGTTGAAAACCTTTAGCTTCCTCACTGTTATTTTATATCGTCGTTGTGGCTTTTGGCAAATAGTCGCATTTGTTTGTATATAAATGTATTTATGTCCGCTGAGCGTCACTTTCTCGTCCACTTTCCAAGATGTATTCAGAAGTGTTGCATGCGAGTTCGTAATAGTCACATCCGGCCATCCTTTCCCATAATCCGTCTCGAAGGTGGGAGGAGAATTACTATGGTTGAGGAAATATAAATTGTTCCTATTAGAATAATCAATGAGCTTATTTCCTCTAGTATCTGTTCTATGGTCTCCCCAAAGCGGGTGATGACTATTGAGGTCGCTGCACAACAATAGGTTCGCTTGTGTGGCCAGTTTCAATAGTTGGTCCATTTCTTTGAGAACATTCTCAACACAATCTTTCGGTGAAGAGTACGCACTAGCTAATATTAGATCATGTTGAGGCTGTGAGATTCTAATCGATGTGATGTTGTTGCTCGTATGATATGTCATAGGGTGAATGTCTGGATTGAGTACCAGGATTGCCGCCTTTCCATCTCTGGACATCCATCTTTTCCATCTTTTCGGAAATCCAAGCAGTGGCTTCCCTGGTATTCCTGGCTCCTGTAAAGCAATTATGTCAATCTTGTCCTTGATTGCTGTCTCTATGAGCAAGTTTATTGCCGCTCTAGTTCGATCTACATTTATTTGTAGTATTTTGAGATTGCCCATTGAAGATGGTGTCGTTGAATAACATTGAATTTGCTCTTTTCGACTTAATCTTGGGTGCTTTTCCCGTCTGTTATTTTGACATGTTATCCGGGAGTTGGCTATTGCATCCTTAAGGTTATCTTGAGGCATTGTATATCAAAAATGAAATATTAAAATAGTTATCTATTATACCTGACTTATATGAGTAGGAAAACGATATTTTGTCTTGTTATCAATTTTTCAAGTGTAACTTCAACTTGAAATTGTTCGCGACTGCCGAACTTATGACCTTTGCAGCCGACGAGTCTGTACATATCAAAGTAATTTGACCTTTATGTTCATCTATACTAGCAATGAACTCCTGTAGATTGCTATATTTTAACTGTTCTTCTAAGTCATTCATTACTTGTTTAACCTCCTTTTGGTCAATAGCGTTGAATGTCAGTTTAGATTCATTGTTATCAGCATCCTTATACACGGTATTACAAGCTCTTGTGATTAGATTTTTCTGGTTAGCGCAAGAGATTCCTGCATATGTAGTATGGCTGCTTCGAATTTCACTATGATTCTTAAGATGGCAACGATTGTAGAAAACCAAGCCGGATCCAAATCTGAATGTCGAAGAGGCCTCTCCCTTACAGCTCTGTTCCTCGGATTCATAGACAATATCACCCAAGAGGTTTGAATTTTTCTGATACATTGCTGTTTTTTTGTTATTGAAAGTACGTCCAAAGTTCTTGTTATTTGAAGTTTTAACCCCTTCATATGTTTGCGGTTGAAGTCGGTGCTGTTTAAAAGCATCGGCCCCTGGGCACACAACATATATGTACTGCCGGAGGCTTCGGTTGTTGAGTATAAATCTTTGGATGTTTTTACAGTCTTCTTTAGTGTAACAATCAACTGCCGTACCATTTCTAATGTGTCTGATGTTGTGAATTTTTTTCTCAAATTTTTTGATAATAATTTGGTTGTTACTGTTAGTTCGATGTGATTGAGCCAATCTGTTCTTGTATAACAGCACTGAATATATTTGCCGATTCTTGTTTTTCCTCTGCTGCTTCTTCCTGTAGCTGACTTCTTGGAAAGGATTTTCTGTATTTGAAGAGAGCTCGTCAACTATGATATAGGAAGATGGACTGTCATTTAATTCATCTACATGATTTGATATTATAGAGTCCTTTTGTTGAGGAGGGGAAGATATGGGAATTGATATCTGTGTGATTTTTTCAGAATTAGTCAAAACGGGCAAATTCTTCTCTGCCGATTTTCTCGCAGTTCCATGTTGTTTTTCAAGGCGTTGTCCTTGTAGTGATGGGGAGTCTGTTTGTGTCAAACCACTGAGTTCTTGTTTTACAGTCTCTTCAATCCATTCCACAATAGAATCTATCATAGAGTTGGTTTTTTCCAGTGACGCTGCAGGGGGGTTGTAATTGTTGCTTAACCACTGTTCAAGTCTTGTGCGAGTTTCAACTCCAGAGATGCAGGTGTTGACAGCTTTAATACTAGTTGCAGTGTTAATTGATGTGGTTGCAGATGGAGAAAATATAACCTTCTCTGATTGTCGCAGATCATGCGATACTTCTGGAATGTTGGTGTTGACTCCAGCCTCTCTGTGTTTTTTTTTAGCGACATCTCTTTGTGGTTTCGGAGGTTGTTGTGGTGCTCTGTTGCACATCTCACCCATTTTGCTAATCTGCTGTTGGAGAATTGTTTCGATCTGTGGTTGAGCTGAGAGATGGTCTTGATGCGACTGAGTAAAAGAATGTTGTGTAGTCGAAGTGAGTGTTAGTTCCTGAGGAGAAGATATTTCTGTTTGGCAGAAGTTGTCCCTAGTAGATTTGAGGATGTTGTCTGCCCAGATATTGATTGCATCAATTATTTTATTGCTTCTTTTGCGTTGTTTAGCGGGAATGTAGAACCCTACATTTCCTCTGCCATTATCACTTGTATAGGAGTTCAAAATTTCCCGAAGCTCCTCCAGGAGTACTTGTACATTTGGTTGGAGTGTTTTATGTGCTGAAAAATCAGTTGAGATTGAAGTATTGGCACCCATCGTTTTTTGTGCATATACTTGATGACCGTTGAGTTTGGGTATGACTTGAGATGAAGCTTGTTGAGAAGGTAAGGTTACAGAATTATTTGTACTCAAATTATCACTGGATTGCATTTCTGTTATCAAACTGGGCTTGAGGAGATCCTCAGAACCTCCTTGACCCCTAGATATGGCAAGGTTCTTGTCTTTTTCCTTAAGTCTTGATGAACTTCGTCTGACAGGTTTTTCAGCTGATTTGGGTGTTTCTAACCGACGAGAAGTGTTTTTTGTATTCTTGTTCCGACAGCAAATTTTGTCTTCACATTGAGTTTGTTTTTTGACCCTTATCTCAAGGTTCTCTTTCTTTTTCTTGGAGGTTTTTAAACTTTCTGTTTCTTGGGAAATGTTCATATTGTCAGTATTGTGCTCCTCACTTCTTTTCTTAATTTGAGACTTGACGTTTTGTTTACCAGACCTTTTATTTTTTTTTTACACTATTATAACTTTTGGAATTTTTATGCGAAGAGAGATTCTGTACTTCTGCTGACTTTTCTTGTAAGAAAAAATGGCTTTTATCAAGTTTCTCTTTCTTGAAGTCTAAATAGTCAAGCGTTGTCTGAAGTTCCTTGTCGTTCCCGGTGCAATCACTTCCCTCTGGTAGAGAATCCAAATAACTGCCTTCATCCCATGATTCAATTGATGAGTCCATTATTTTCGAACTAAAGTGATTTGGTTGTTGGACCGTCGATGTATTTAATGAGAGAGAAGTTCCTTTCGAGTGAGATTCAGGGTCACAAGATATGTCAGTATTTAGTTTACCAAGCAGTTTGCGCCCGCAAGAAAGTGGTGTGTTTGACAGACCCAACTGACTTTGGGAATCATTGTAATTGAGATCATCAACAGAGAGTAGTGTCTTTGATTCACTGCCCTGTTCCTGTTCCCCGGAATTACTCGTCCTTTCTTCTACAGAGAAAATCTGTAGGTCATGTAGAGTGTTATTATTCAATACCATTGAGGGTTCAGTTTTCGTTTCCATTGTTTCAAGATCTATGTTTTGTGTCTTTTCTGTCAATGGGATTTTCACTGCTACTTGACCTGTAAATTTAATCGGTCCATTATAGGCATCAGTTGATCGAAAGACTTTCCTCTGACATTCTGAATCTTCTATGCTGAACTTGAGCGAGTCTTGCTTTTCTGGTTGTTCATTATGCACAAATGAAGATGTTTTCTGTATGTTGAAAATACCAATTTTATGTTTCCGTTTTATCTGCTCTGCTTTATTCGAAATTGATGTTTGTGGGTAGCAGGAATTCAGTTTGTAGACTACGTCTGACGTTGACGACGAAGATGAGAGGGAGCCAATCGATGAGTTTGACGACGAGATTGAGACATCTGAGTTTTCCGATGTTGCTAAACGGGAGCTAATACTGAAGGTTTCATTGAAAGACCTGGCCAAATTTTTAAAGACTTTGTGAATTTTGGAGGTTTTCTTGTTGATTCGATTATCTCTCTGTTCTTTTTTCTTTTTATCCGGTTCATTGTGCTCGCTTCTCTCAAGATCTAGTATTGGACTTGTCGTGTTTGTGTCCGTATGGAATGGGTGATCTGTGCAGTCTGGTTGATTTGAAGTTCCCACAAGGGTTTCTTTTTTGTCCATGTTTGAATCAAAAATGTGTCTTATTTGACTTATCCATAGTCTGTACAAAACTATTAACGCCACTACCAATTATGAAGAATATTAACACGAGAAATTTATGAGTGACCTGACTGAATGGTCACCAAATCAAATCCGTTCACAAAAACTATATAAAAATGTTCTCACAATGTAAATTCAGTACAAAACTATTAACACCACTACCAATAAAAAGAACGCCAACACATGAGAAACATGTATGCGACCCGACTAAATGGTCACCAAATGAAATTCGTTCACAAATATTATGAAAAATGTTCAAAAATGTAAACTCAGCACAAAACTATTAACACCATTACCAATTATAAAGAATAACCACTCATGAAAAACATGTATGCGACCCGACTGAATGGCCACCCAATGAAATTCGTTCACAAAAAATTATATTAAAATGTTCAGAAATGTAAATTCAGTACGAAACTATTAACGCCACTACAAATTATGAAGAACACCAATACATGAGAAACATGTGTGACCCGACTGAATGGTCACCAATGAAATTCGTTCGCAAAAAATTATAGTATAATGTTTGTCAAAAAACTTTTACCATGGCAAAAGAAAGTCAGTTAAAGAAACAATTCAGGACTTCAAATACCAAACATGGCTAAATGCAGTGAAAAGTCCAACAACCATTTACATGTATAATAAAACTTGTCACCTGGTTCGAAAATGGTGAGTCATACACACAACGCTGGATTCCTTTTTAAAAAAATCATATCTCACCAATTATAAGAGTTATAGCAACGATTAACAGGTTGAATTATTGCAAATGTTCTGGTTGATAATCTCTGCTATCAAGTTACGAAAATCACTCACCCCTATCATGTCTACTTGATCTTTAAATGTAGTTTAGAAAACCGCTTGAAAACCATTGAAGTTTATATCCGGAGTTTGTAATCATACCATCCACTTCGAACTAATTGGAATGTTTGAACGATCTTCATACCGTTTTGAAGCTGACATTCCCGCCGACAAATCAGATGAAAAATTTACACCGATCATCACTGAAAATTTTCAGTCATTGATAGCGTAAGATGATAACCGTCGCCCGTTGATCACGACTGCACCGATATAGCACGCGTGGCATTAACAATATCCAAATTTTTTTCCTACATCACACCACCACACAACTCCACATATGTGAACCCCCACTCCTACACTAAATAAACAATAATTACGCATTTACGGCCTGCCATAACCTAATATTCACGTTTTAAAACAAAATTTTAACGGAGCACGAAAATAAACAAACTGCCTCCATTGTGACTTGACTGGACTCAAAATTGATTAATATATTAACATTTTGTTACTAAATCAATTTGTTTATTACAATGTGACAATTCATTATTTAATGTGATATAAATACTTTTAGTAAATAACTGTTAATCGCGCATGCGCAATAAATATAAATTTTATTTTTCATAATTTGGTTGCCAGATATACAATGCAGCTAAAATTCGAGTTCAATGTCGTGGTAATTGAGAATGATATATTCAGATTGATATATAAGGGATTTTCCACAAATTGGTATTTGGATTATTTTATGTAATTTCATTATTTCGTTAAATTTCTTCATTTTGACATCATACACGTGTGTTATGTTCAAGCATTTCTCTTATAGGCAAAGCGCAAATTGAGCCGCGTGCAGCGTTCGCGACGCGACGCAGGGGAGCGCTCTGTTTTGCGGCCAGCGGATATCGAAAGGACAGTGCCAATTGAAACACGAGGTGACGCTACGCTAATCGCGTTCACGCGCGCACTCGTTGGCGTTGCTGTTGAGCTGCAGAATTTCGCGTCGCACGTGCACGATTCTTTGTATTCCGTAGGGGTTTTTAAAAAATAAAGCAGTGATTTTGATGGAGTTCGCATTCTCTTATGAAATATTGTTTAATATACGTATCAATGCTATTTACATAAACACGGTATTATCAATTATTTCTTTAATTAATTCCTGAATTATTTTATTTATTTCTGAATTTTTATTAATATTCTTGTTCTTTCATTAGTTTTGACTATTCATTAGCTCTAAATTTTAATTCATTAAGGAGTTATTTTTAAATTCGGATATCATTATGGGATTCGTTAATTTCTGAATCCTCATTGATACACCGAATTTTCACTAATTGTGTGACTGTTTAAAAATTCTGAATTTTGATTAATTACAGTTTCATTAAAAAGTCTCGCCACAGAGAGCAACAGTCCCACAACGATAAATCATTCAATCATAACACTTCACTCATACTTAGAAAAACTGGTGGCAGATGGCAGCACTACACATAACAAGCATTACAGAGAAACAACAAAACTTCACGTCAGGTTTCACTACACGTACACGCGCATTCCCGCATGTACCGATTCGTTGGAGGGTTCCGCGGGGGGGGGGTGCATCTGTGGTGTAGTAGTAGTAGGTAGGGCCTCCAAAAAATGGCTCGGGGATCCATGATGTTCTTAAGTCAGCCACCTCGTTGGGCAATTTGCCTGTTGTGGCGTTGTATTTGTATTGTATTGTATTGTAATTTTTATCCATCTAGAATTTTCATTATTTTTTGGAGAAAAAATTCACTTTTATATTTTTAATCAGCCGATGAAATCAGTTTCATTAAATTTCTGAATTTAGCTTTAAGCCCCCCCCCCCCGCCATGTTTTGGTGCCTACGTCCCATGGCAGTAAGTTTCTTATTAAAAGCTATTCAGAGACAATTAAAAAAATGAAAGTTGAAAGATGGAATTTGCGCCCCTCCTGATACTACGCCCAGGAAACCAGACCAAACCCCCCCCCCCCGCTCCCCTCCTAGTTGCAGCACTGTTCGTTCGTCAGAAGGAAGTTCTCTTGCACATAGTGCAGTTTTCCATGCAAAAAGCGCAATGGGATGGGCGAAAATTTGCGAAATATCTATCTCGTAGTCCCAGTAAAATTTTGAAAAATATTCACGTCTAAAAAAATGACGGGGGAAATTAATCCGTAAAATGCTACCACAACAATAGTCAAACTTTCAAATTAGGAAAGACTGGGTTAAGCACAATGGGAATCGAAAAGAAGAGAGAGAGAGAAGACCCGGAAAAATAACCGAAATAAAAAACGGTTTGCATGGTTAGCATCGCTAGATCACGGGAATTTTTTTGACAGGAGAAAAAAAAACAAAAAAAAACTAGCCGATAGTTGGCGCTGACGTACACAAGTCAAAGAAAAGATACGCAAATAACAAACAGAATGCTTCCAAATCGTTATTGCAGCAGTATGTGTTCCACATGACCCCCACCACAGGGGATAACATATTGCTGGCGAGTCACGAATCCAACAGAGCTTTATCCTTCGCACTCAGCGTCATTGTTCACATATATGGTTTACAACGGCCAACTGATTGTGGATTAGGAGCGGAAGTTCTAATAACCGCCTCATTTGCATATTATATAACAAAACAAGTATCTGGCATAATTCTTAGATCGGTTACTGCTGCTACAATGGCAAGTTATCGAGATTTAAGTGAGTTTGAACGTGGTGTTATAGTCGGCGAACGAGAGATGGGATATAGCATCTCCGAGGTAGCGATGAAATTTGGATTTTCACGTACGACCATTTCACGAGTGTACCGTGAATATCGGGAATCCGGTAAAAAATTAAATCTACGACATCGCTGCGGCCGGAAAAAGATCATGCAAGAACGGGACCAACGACGACTGACGAGAATCATTAAACGTGACAGACGTGCAACCGTTCCGCAAATTGCTGCAGATTTCAATGCTGGGCCATCAACAAGTGTCAGCGTGCGAACCATTCAACGAAACATCATCGATATGGGCTTTCGGAGCCGAAGGCCCACTCGTGTACCCTTGATGACTGCACGACACAAAGCTTTACGCCTCGCCTGGGCCCGGCAACACCGACATTGGACTGTTGAGAACTGGAAACACGTTGCCTGGTCTGACGAGTCTCGGTTCCAATTGCTTCGAGCTGATGGATGTGTACGGGTCATGAATCCGTAAGGGGTGTACCGGTACCGGTGACAGGTACGTAACCCCACACGTCCAGAATTGCTACTGAAAAACGTCCAGAATCGCTGTGGCTCCAGGAACACTCTTCTGACTTTAGACACTTCCGCTGGCCACCTAAATCCCCAGATATGAACATTATTCAACATATCTGGGGTGCCTTGCAACGTGCTGTTCAGAAGAGATCTCCACCCGTCTTACTCCTACGGATTTATGGACAGCCCTGCAGGATTCATGGTGTCAATTACCTCCAGCACTACTTCAGACATTAGTCGAGTACATGCCACGTCGTGTTGCGGCACTTCTGCGGGCTCGCGAAGCCCCTACACGATATTAGGCAGGTGTACCAGTTTTTTTGGCTCTTCAGTTTATATATTTCATTCGTAATTAATTTATTCGAAATACCAAACCAATTACACGAAATATCACCTTAATTTGTGAGACCTCCTAAACATGGGCGGAGCTACGGGGGAGGGGGCATTGCCCCCCCCCCCAGCGTCAAAGGTGAAGTTTACTGATCTAATGTATATATGCATATATGAATTGACATCATCATCATCGTGCCCCCCAGAGATAATGACCACGCCCCCAAAGACTTCCAAGTCTATCTCCGCCTACGATCCTAAATAGCATGGATATTTCGAAAACTCGATTAACAATTGCTGAAATTGAATGAAATTTGATTTATACTCATGGACACGAGAGAAAATAACTTCGAAAGCATATAATGAACTATGACTGTATTTTAATCGTCAATTAAAGAACGGCTCCAAAAAACGCAGTATATCATGCGTATTAATATATACCATCCACCAGTATTAAGCACTCCAAAGCTCTTGATTCCATTACATTGCCATTGTCTTAAATTGGGGTTGGAGCCTGCAATGCGAAAAAAAGCAATAGTTACGACTTTTTTGTAATGATAGTAGTTCATATATGATAAATTTTGATCGGAACTCATTATCATAAGCTTAATTTTTGTGGTAAAACTTTCTTATCACCATTTTAAATTATAAGTATTTCCTGATCGGCTACTTTAACTCATTAAGTGATTTTTGAAATTTTTCTGATCCGCATTATAACTACGTCAGTAGAAATCATTAAACGTTCTAGAAATTGCCACCTATTTTCAGGAATATATATTTTTTTCGATTACGCGAGCTGATAAATGCCCAATCCCGCCACCAGAAAATAATAACAATTTATTATTATTATTTTAATTATCAATTTTGTTACTATTAATACCGGAAAAAAACCCTATAGTTTTTCTGTTATTTATGCTGTATGCTTAATCGTATATTATCTCGAAGCGGAAAGGGGAAAACATCCTTTCTCTGTCTTTGTGTTATCAGACTAGGAACAAAATCTGACTTCGCCTACCCACAGTTGATTGACAGGACGGGGGGGGGACATGTTATCAAGAGAAGAAAACTTACAACGGTATGTGGGCTCGGGGTTGCCGTTTTGAGAGAGTTTTAAGAACCCGAGATATTTCCGGATTGCGAAAAACGGCAGCGATTCAAGTTAGACGAGATTGCCGCTTATAAGAGGAAAAACGTTCTGTGATTCATACGCTATATATTACACATAAAAATTTATTTTTAAGAGAATTAATGATTTTTTTTTTTCATTTCAACCTCTTTGGAAATAATATGCTGCGGTCTGCAATCGGCTCAAGATCAATCAAGAAATTCAGATATTTTTTTTGACGTCAACAAATCTTTTAAATCATCTGATGATACTGAAAGCATATTCGCAAAAAGTTGCGTGACGAAATTCTTTAAACGCTCATATCTCAGGACATACCCAACGCAAGTGAAAGGCAATGGTTTCGTTAGATGCACATTGTACAGACAAATCCAGTGATATAACTCCGGTTTTAATATCTTTTCCCGTCTGGGCACTAGGTCCGCTGCCCGTTCGTAATAAATTGTTTCACTCTATATCTCGAGTGGTTCACAACGAAAATAAACGACATTGGTATCGTTTGTTCGCTATTCCAAAGACAACATATGCAAGTAACTACCACGCGATTCAAGGCACAAAAAACGTATTCACGTCAAAACGTGTGGCCACGTCTATAGCACAGCCTATTCCAATTTTTTGACGTATAATCCGCTGAATAAGAGCACGAAATTACATTATGTTGCCGAGTCATAAGACGGGAGGCAGGGGGATGTAATGAATTCCAGTCTTTAAATTAACTATGACAATATATTTGAAAAAAAGAAGAAAATAACACGTGATTAAACACAAACATGTCAAAACTTACAGATGGCTGGAAAAAATATCAGAAGTTTGTTTGTATCAGAGATCCATTTTATGGAAATATTCAAAGATATTTTTTGAATCTGGAATTGTTTATATGTAGGAAAGACATATGATCCTTGTTTCATTTATACACACAGGGACAGAAAAATGAATATATATATAGTCTATCATTTACATATCAATACATATTTACATCTCAGATAATACAAATTTTCAATTGTCTATTTTCATGATGTGTATTACACTTATACAAAGGTTAATCTGAGTTGTTTGTGCATCGAATATCTCTGCAACCTCGGACTTTAGAAACATACTTAAAAAAAGTATGACGTGAAAATGACGACACAAAATGTCTTAAACTCCATAAGGGGTCGTATACATAAAAAAAATGAAAAAAATAACTTTTTATGTAGACCTTTTGTGTTTGTGCTAAAACGTCCAGTATTTGAAATGTAAATGCGGCTCTGAGAAGTCGTTCACAAAAAATTGCATATTTTTAAATGCAATATTAACAGAGAATTTTTAAGTTTTCAGCATTCATCGCCAATGATTGAGGGCGTGGTTCACAATTTGCGAAATGTAAATTAAATTCAAACGAGTGATGAATCGCATGTCTATATACGATTCATCTCTCACACGCTATATTTTCATTCTTTTTTGATTTGTTCTGAAACACAACTTGCAGATTTGTATCACTAAAAATGAATGTACCGTGTAACAGAATGCTTGCTTAGGTTCTCAATTTAAAAAAAAAAAAAAAATACAGACCTTCCCCTTTCCCTTTAAAAGGTCTCTCCACAGAAAGTAGGAAAACAAGCGAATAGAAAAATTGTTGCAATCGATTGATACTAAATTGCCAATTTCACTTCAGTTTGGAAGATGGATGATTTTACTTCGAACATTTAAATTGCCTCCGGACATTCTTGAATACGTTATTGACACACAAATGCACACACGAAATTTTCCAGCACACAAGAATTCGGCAGATAGAAGAAACTTGCTATAAATGAGGAGATATCGATGTTTCAGGAAAGGAAAATTCATCTCTGCCCTCACGGGAACACGAACCCCGGACTCTCGTTTGCCGGACGAGTGCTGTACTCGTTTCCTGAAACATCGATATCTCCTCACTTAGCCAGTTTCCTGTATCTGTCGTATTAACAAGGGAGAGTGACGTCTTTCGTCACACAACAATTCGTTTGAACTTCCTGAACAGTGCTACCAAACTTTTTTGGTTCATAGTGCCTTTCCGTATGTATGTCCTTTTCTTCTGCCTTGAAAAACCTTTGAGTAGGTATTTTGGCGTTAATAAGTTCAGCTCTATGTTGGAGCTTTGAGAATGGACAAGTGCACAAAACATGCAGTGTTTATGTATCTCTGAACTAAAGGATCAGTAGGGGTAATAAAATGAAAAAATCCTGAAAATATCTCAAGTCATATCTGAATTCGGCCCATAAAAAAGTTAATTAAAAAATTCAACATCGAAAGGAATGAAAATATGATGACTCATTAATAACAGCCGTAATGCGGAAAAATTTGCCTACCATAATTAAGAATTGTGAAATAACTCTCTTGACCAAAAAAACCCAGTTTCTTTAGAAGCGGAATGTATGGGCAAACGCAATCTGTTGAAACTAGTTTTTTCGGTTTTAAACGGAATAAAAAAAATTAGGTTTATCCCAGAGCCTCCTAGGCTAAAGGCCTTTCAGCCTCCCACCAGAGTCGTCCTTAGGCTCAGCACACGAGTCTTTGCATCCGGGCGGCAGATGAGCTTGAGCCACCCCTGCAAACGGAAAATAGAAAATGAAGCTATACTCACGCAGTTCTGAGAATGAAGAATAATAAATGATGCAGTATCATTCAAAAAAAAAATATATATATATATATATATATATCCAATCAATTTATATATCTAAAATAACAACCAACTTACCTCTATCAGCTATCAAGAACAAAAAAATTAGTTATTAATCAAGGCATAAAAAGGAAAAGGCATGGTAAAATCAACTTGACTCTCTGTTAAATCATATATTTGACTGAAATTATGCAACAATTCTTAGCGGTGATTTAAATTCTAAATCACCAATTTGGAATTCAAATAATTACAATGCAGCAGAACGTATATTAGAGCAGTATTGCAGAAATAAAAATATTATTACATACGGGCCAAGTGCTGCGACACACTATCCGGATGACAGCAACCGAACACCAGACGTCCTAGATATTACACTGGTCAAAAACCTCAATGTTCCTTTAGCAGTAGAGGTAATATCTGCACTTACATCAGATCACATTCCAACAATTATTGATGTTGATTTCGAAATTCCCATACAACAAAAAATCAAAAAAATTACAAACTGGCCACTATATAGGCAAGTGCTTACAGGAATTGAAACACCAGATAATGCTAGTGAGTGTACCATAGATATAGAAAATGAAATAAACTCATTAACACAAAAATTGCAGGACACTGTTAATAATTCCACTCGGGAAAGGTCAAACGAAAACAACCCATTAGCACTCCCCAGATATCTGAGGGAAATGATAAGAGAAAAGAATAGAGCTAGAAGAAGGTGGCAAAGAACCAGAGATGCTACACATAGGCTCAGATATACAACATTACGAAACAATACACGTCGAGAAATCAGAGAATTTACAAGTGAACGATTTCTAAGGTTCCTAGAAGATGCTAATTGTGAGGATGGGTCGTTCTATAAAATTTATAGAGCACAAAAACCCCGTAGCCAAAGACTTACATCTATACATGGCCCGCATGGACTGGTATATACAGATGAAGATAAGGTAGAAGTATTTGCAGATACCTTTGAACTGCAATTCTCACCAAACACTAATACTTCAAATGTTCAGGTCGAGAGAGTGCTTAGAACTATTAATGAATATTTTGATAATCCTCCACCTGAAACACAAACAGCTCTCACTCCAACAGATATCAATGAATTAAAAACAATAATAAAACATTTGAAAATTCGGAAAGCATCTGGGCATGACCTAATTTCAAATATGGCACTGAAGAATTTGCCCAATAATATTTTAGAATATATTGTCAAAATTTTTAATAGATTGCTGGAGCTCAAATATTTCCCATCTAACTGGAAAACAGCAATTGTTAAAATTATACCAAAAGCTGGCCAAGATTTGCACTTTCCAAGCAATTGGAGACCCATCTCATTGCTTAGTAATTTTGGAAAGTTATTCGAGAGAGTTGTGGTAACAAGTATCAACACTTACGAAAAGTCTCATCCAACAATTGGGCCCGAACAACATGGATTTAGAGACGGTCATTCTACAACCACACAATTATTAAGAGTTATAGAAACACTCCAAGAAGCTAGAATTTATCATGATACAGCTGCAGTTGCACTGTTGGATTTAAGTAAGTCATTTGACAAAGTGTGGCATGAGGGGTTGCTCTATAAAATGATTAGAATGGCCCTACCCTTTAGCATAATTAAAATTGTACGTCATTATCTTGCAGCAAGAACTTTTTATGTAAAAATCAATGACACAATATCTACAACTAGACGAATTAGATCATCTATAGTGCAGGGCAGTGTTTTAGGACCTTGCCTCCACAATTATCACATGAATGATTTTCCAGTGGCAATTAAGGGTATTACTGCGCTGTACGCAGACGATTCAATGATAATTTGTACAGATAGAAAACCACAGAAGGCATTAAGTAATTTACAAGAATTAATTGATCAAGTCGAAACATGGTGCGAAAACAGCAGAGTTAAACTTAATGCAGACAAGACAGTATTTATGTGGATCACAGGAAAACTAGATCTACCCCCAGATGCCGGAATAGTGGTTGGGGGGAAATTCATTGAACCTGTTATAAGTACTAAATACCTGGGAATAATAATTGACAAACGATTGACATTTGTGCAACAACGCAATTATGTAATACGAAGAGCAGACGTAGCAAAACACACTTTAAAACGCATACTTGCAAGCAGATCAACATTGACAATCAAGAACAAATTAAATGTATACAAAATGGCTATCAGATCCATACTTTTATATGCTGCACCAGTGTGGCTCTACTCGAGCAATCAACACATGGTTAAATTAGAACAATATCAAAACAAAACAATAAGAGCTATGCTGGGAGCCAATTGGTTCATCAGGAATAGAAGTATAAGAAACGATATAGGAATGCCCACCATACACGCCTTTGCTCAAAAGCTGGCTAATAATCTCTTCCAAACTCTTGAAGAGTCAGAATACCAACATCTTAGGGAAATATCCACTTACCCAAAAGATCAGATATCAGCTTTTTCCAGACCCAAAAACTTTCTGGTTATGAAAAGACCGGAGGTACCGGGATTGTGAAAAATGTATATAAGCAACTATATATAGTGTAAATAATTAGACCAACTGCAAAATATCAAATTTTGTAGATAATATATATTTAATCAAATAATCATAATTAACTGCATTTAATAACATATAATCGCATTTATTAATATGATCTATAGTTGACGCTGAACATAAAAATGAGAGTAGGTAATATATGCATTATGATGAATGATTAATGTTAAAAGAATAGCATTAATTATAACTTAATGACGTCCTAACAGGCTGATGAAGTGACATTCTGTCACTGCCCTGTTGAGTGACACTTTCTGCTTTCTATTTCTCCTCCAGCCTACTTAAGCTTTCTTTTCCCCCTAGATTAATAACCCAATATGGGTAATATTAAACTCTAAGTAGTTTAAAAATAAAACATATACAACCATGGCGAAAATCGCACTACTAGTCCAGGATGGCTAAGAAATGACTCAGGGGTATGCACTGATTGCCAATTTCAGTCGGAACCCACAGGCCACTATGTCATATTTAGGATTTAGGAAATCAACTTGATTTAAAAAAAAAATCATTGATACAAATCACAGAATTTAAGTTTTATTTTCAGTTTGTATTAACTTCAAAAAATGAAGTTAATACAAACTTGATAATAATACTTGAAGCAAAAGTAATCTAGTAAAATGATATGTATGCATGTTATTGAAATGCTGTAAAGTTGTTTATTGAACGAAATATAGAAACTTTGGTACATATAAACTTGAACTTAATCTATAGATGTAGTGCAAAAAAATAGCTGTTTTCTATTAGTTCTAGATTTTGTGGATGGAAAAAAAATGCAAAGGCATATAGGGAGCTAAACTTAGATATAGGCCTAATTGTACGAAGTATTTGTAGTGCATAAATTACAATGTTGGGCACTATTTCCCCCGGTAAAAAAACCGGGAAATTAGTTTTTTGTATGAAACATTAAATTCTATGTCCTAATTGCTGATTTAAAAAAATAAGGGACGTTGTACCAACATATATAATACGGCTGAACTTGAAATTTTAATACGAAAAACATCGTGGAAAAGTCCGCTTTTTTTACAAAGAGTTTGTTAATTTTTTACCAAAACTCATCGAATTCGTGAAATAATGAAAATGTGAAAATTATTATGAAACATCATGCAAGTCGGAAACACATCATAATAAATGCGTACACCATCTAGCCAATTGTGCAAGAAACAATCTTGCATATAGAATAAGTTTTTTATTTACTTGATGCTTAATGACCCTTTGGTTGTACATGGAGTGAGTCAAGAAATCTGCACCATATATACTGTATATATGTGATACTTTCTTTCCTTTCTTTCAAACCGAACATGGCTCAGGCTCTATCGGTTTTAGCCAGTTTTAGTGGAGAGAAGACGTTATTAAATACTATTAAATGTACGTACATAGAATTCCATATATGCAAAATAGTATAGCGAAAAAAATTAAAACGGGAAAAAATACAATACCATATGTGATACTGAGTTGCCACCAGGCATTCACTTTAAGGGGGGGGGGTAGGACCTTTTATGAATAAAAGCGCTTATTTCTACAAGGAACACGTTAATCCATGAAGCTAACATTTGGGCTCAACGACCTTTCATGTTACGTAAACACAGATTTTTGGTGTTCATACTTTTTGATAGCAGTTGGTTTGTTTATTCTTCGTTTGTAGTTAATTCATTAATGCTGCATTAAAATTGAGAGATTAGATAAAAAAATAGATGGCTGATATGACAAAAATATACGCATTCTTAAAATGGTTAACACGATTTGTTTTAATTAATACGTAGTCAGTTAATTTTTAATAAAAAAAACGATTTTTTAAAAAATAATTTTTTCATACCCTGTATATAGTCGACGCTCGATTTTACGGACTACATGTTTTTACGAACTAATCTTCTTAATCATAAACCATAAACCATAATTGGTAAGACAGGGTTCCAATGGGTTGTTATAACCCATCAAACCTTCTTCATCATGACTCTGCCAATTCCTGTTGCTGTAGTGTGCAAATGAAAAAGAAAATAAAGATCAACGAGGTGGGTGAAAGACTAAGTTCACCTGAGACCCAAAGGGTAGCAATTTTTTTTTTTTTGATAAATAAGTACTTGAGAAATAATACTTGAGAATATTCCTGAGGGTATTACTGTTCCAGTGCAATTTGCTTTCGCAAGACATATCTCACAAGGTTAAAATTTAATATCACGAATAAATGCGAGTAGTAAAAATGATTAAATGTATTTACAATTTTTTCCCCCCTTCAAAAAGGAATCTCATCAGGGCCAAGGTGAGTACGCTCACCGCATAATTATAATTATATGAGTATTAATATATATAAATAGATGTACCGACATGCAGCATCACCTCGTTTTCAAGAGCAATGTGCAATGTTTTTGTATACTTCGTACAATGTTCACAGACCTGGCAGCGCAGGCCTGGGCATATGAAGAAAATTTTTTGGTCTTTTGAGACGTGCTTTATCTCTGCTGTCATATGAGGAAATCTCCATGAGATGTAGAATTTCAGAGTTGCCAAGTTTATCGTACAGTTTTTTCGCTAGCTTCTTAGCATAAGATGTTACATCAGTCACTACAGAATCCTTTCTGATGTTGAGGTTTCTGACAAACCATGGTAAACCGGTGTAACGCCTCAGGGTTTTATTTTGAAATCTTTCCAATGCGGTGATATTCATCCTCTTTGAAAATAGCCAGACAGGTGCTGCATACAACAGTATCGGTCTGATCGCCATTTTGTACAATATAATTTTATTTCGAACTGAAAGACTTGAGTACCTGTGGCTTAGCCTGTTGAGCATGACCGACGCCAGAGTCGCCCTGCGAACGGCATCCACACACTGCCAGGAGAAACTGAATCTCTTGTCCACAATCACACCCAAATATTTATTGTGAGTGACAGGGTTGACAATAATTCCTTACACCTCTATAAATGCCTGTTGTGGTAGTGATGTTTTGTTCGTGAACCACATGAACTTAGTCTTATCTGCATTCAGTTCAACACGGGTTCGCACCAGCGCTCGACCAGTCTCACCATTTCTTGTAAATTTGAAAGGACCTTGCTAGGGTCCTTATCTGTGCAACAAAGAGCACTATCATCGGCATACAAAGCCGTAAAGCCTTTAAGGGCAACTGGGAAGTCGTTCATGTGAAAATTGTGTAGGATGGGACCTAACACACTTCCCTGCGCTATTGATGAACGAATCTGTCTGGAATTAGATATTGAGTCATTTATCTGTACTCGGAAAGAAAGCGAGTCGAGATAATTGCTCACAAATTTAATGATGTATGGCATTCCCATGCGAATCATCTTAAGCAGTAGCCCTTTATGCCAGACCTTGTCAAAATATTTCTTTGTCAAAGAAGGCTACTGCTGCAGTATCTTTGAAAATTTTGGCTTCTTGGATTCGTTCTACGAAGCGTAAGAGTTGAGTGGTGGTCGAGTGCCCGCAGCGGACCCCGTGCTGCTCTGGACCGATAATGTTGTTATCTTCAATGAATTTATATAATCTGCTCTAGCCACCACTCTCTCAAAAAGTTTTCTTAGAGAACTAAGGAGTGAGATTGGGGGCCAATTTTGGATGATGTAAATCTTGCCCAGCCTTAGGGAGAACCTTAATTTTAGGAAGTTTCAATTCTGCCGGGAAGTGATTTGTTCGAAGCAACTCATTGAGTATATTGTCCAATTGGCGAACTATGTTTTCGGGAAGATTCTTAAGAGTGTTGTTTGTGATGGCTTCCTGACCAGGTGACTTTCTCTTTTTAAGATTTTTAATAATATACTTTACTTCATCAATGTCGAAATAAAGCTGAAGGTTGTTCTGGAAGAATATCTCTAAAGTATACCTGAACTTCTCTATCGACATTGGCTATAACTTGACGAGGAGCGTTGTCACATGGGGAGAACTGCCTCTCATATGTGTCGGCAAAAACCTCTGCTTTGTCACTATCACTATATGCTGTTCTGCCTATGCCAATAATCGGAGGAATCCTCGAATAAGAGGGCTTGCATGTTTTATATACTTTATATAACGTGCCATCTGCACAGTTTGCCTCTCGCAAAAAACTTAAGTAACGTTCGCTCATAAATTCTCTGATCTCTCTAGATACATCTTTTTTTAAAGATCTGTATCTATCTTGGTAATACGGATTTAGCGTACGTTGCCATTTCCTCCTAAATTTATTTTTTAATTTGATGCGTTCCTTAATCCAGCGGGGAATGCCCAGTGGATTATTAGTCTGAGCATCTCGGGTGGATTCCTTTGCAGTATTAGTAATGCTTTCTGTGAGAAGCAATAGTTCAAATTCAATTTGGTCAATATTGCTACCCGTGGAGGAAGGCAAGGTGATTCTGGCCAGCTTTCGCTTAAATAATGGCCATATCACAATTTTCTTGGGTTTACATATAAAAGGGATATTGAAATCAGCTACCAGAAATATAGGGTTGTGATCAGAGTCTGTGACTGGTTGAACATGAACCGACATTGCAAATGTAAGGTTCTTAGCAAGCGCTATATCAAGAATATCAGGTGTTTGGCCAGCCTGGTCAGGAAAATGAGTAGGTGTGCATGGCGCATAAGGTTGTATACTCTTCCTGATACAAAAATTTTCGAGCACCCTACCTTGAGTGTTTGTAGAGTACGAGTTCCACAGAAAGGATTTTGCATTCACGTCGCCACACATGATCACGGGATATTGACAGTTGAAAAACTCGTTAAAGAGTGGAATGTCTATTGTGTTTCTCGGAGGTTTATAGCACACTCCTATCCTAATTTTTTGATTGTTTGCGAAAATCTCTATGGCTATTACCTCACATTGTGATGAGGGAGGTAGCTTAATAATATCATAATTTATATGTCGTTTTACATAGATAGATACTCCTCCCCCAGGACCAAAACTTCTATCCTGTCTGATACAGTCGTAATTTGCCACTTTCGCAGTGTGATAAGGACGGAGCCACGTCTCTCCCACCCATGGCCCCCACATAGGGGGGGGGGCTGACAGGGCCCGGGACGATTATCATTTTTTTTATTTTTCACGCTCTAAATTAGCTACAGAAGGGGCCCGTTAAAAGTCTGACCGAGGGGCCCCGCAAAAGATCCCAGCCTAGGGGCCCCGCTACAGGATGTGGGGGCCATGCTCCCACCAGTGCTAAGTGAATACCCTCAGTGTCAAGAATGTCTCTGAACTCAGTCATGCTCGAGACCAAGCGTTGGGCATTCCAAGCCATGATCTTCATGTTATGCAACACAATATTTATTGTACTAGACATTTGTGAGCGTTGAAGCGAATAAATGTTCAGCAGCTGTTAGAAAACAGTTGAAGATTTATATCTTCTCTTCATTTGTAGTAGCTTTGAAGATTTTCAAAAAGCAATCCTTCGTAATTGAAATCAGTTGTTGAATCGGGAAAATTATTCTGTTAGAGTTCATATTGATGTTATTATTCACTGTATTTGTGGGTTCACTTTCCACATGGCTGCTACCACTCACATCGGACCGCCGAACCGAAGCTGTTGGTTTCGAAATACTGCGGGCAGTTTCTGTACTGTTGCTGGGAACCACTTTGGAGACCCGCACTTCCTTGACAGTTGTTGCCAGTGATTCTCTTCGTCGAGGGGGAGACTTCAGAATTTTGGCAAAAGGCACCACTTCATCGAGAGTTTGCCGAACCATGATATTTTCATTACCATCAATTGTTGGCACTGCCTCGGCTGTTGGTATGGTGAAAGTCCTTTTAGTTTCGTTTAACTTTCCCTTCCTTTCATTAGGTCAGTTCCTGGCTGAACTCGCACTAGAGCAGTCGTCATCACGATCTTCTTGTGATCTATATTGAGAATTGTGTCTTTGTCTCGACTCATCGGATTGTCCAACATTTTCACGACGGTAGGAACCAAAATTTAGTCTGTTTCTAGAAATTTCTGGACGCCTTGTCGTGTCATTTCTGGCCATTCTGCCTCTGCTAGAGGGGCACGATAAACAGCCTCTATAATTTTCACTGTGTTTTCCACCACAGTTTGTGCAAATCGGGTCCTGCGCTCACCCCGCTTCAGACAGCATTCGGAGGAGTGATGTTCCCCCGGACATTTGACGCAGCGTGGATCATTATGACATGATTTCGATGTATGTCGCCAGGCCTGACAATTGAAACATTGGACCACACCCTGACGTTTTCTGTACATCTCCACTCGAATTTTGATGTAGTTCAAAGATGTCAGCTTGTAGATTTCCTTGCTCCGATATTTTCGGGGCATTTCCACTAACCAAATCGGAATTGGCACTACTATTCTATCAGGACCCTGTCCTCTGTGGCTTTTTAACTGAGCAACATTTATAATTTCAAAGCCCTCAGCTTCGAGTGACTCTTTGATCACTTCACAAGGGGTATTTCTTTCTAAGTCCTTGATAACCACTTTTATGGTTTTATCTGAATGAAGCATATACGTACTATACCTTATATTATTCGCATCGAACATTTTTGTAATCGCACGGTGGCATCATCTTCACAGTTCAAGAATAACATCATGTTTTTACCGGCTGTTTTTGCCGAAAAAGTCTCTTTGCAAGTGCTTTCGATTTTTTGCAATAACTGTAACCAGTCCCCGTATTTAGTGAGAGTTAAGGGGGGAATGCGAACTTTCTTATGAGAGACTTCTCTCCATTGATTAGGATTATCAGGATCTGGATCAACAATTTCCTCATTTTCTGTATTATTTCCAGAGTTATCGATATTTTGTCCCGTATTTCCCGCAATTCCTACGGTACTTGTTGATGCTACAGCTTCAACGGCTCCGCTCCGGCGTGTCTTGTTGTTGATCGAGCCCTGATTGGCTATAGCAATGACGTCACAAGTAGCTGTTTGCCCATTGGCCGGAGCATCTACGCCTTTACATACTGCTACGGCATTGGTCGGATCGACCTTTGATGCGCTGGCCACAGCGTATGCACTTAGTGGGGGAGGGGATTCATTTCAATCGTTATTACACAGGGTACCCTGGGGCACCTCACACCTTTCAACAGTAATGGGCTCACTAATAATGTCATTAGGGCCGTTGTCTCTCTTCTTTTTCTTCCTATTCCTCTTTTTCTTTTGAGCTCCCTTTCCATTGACACTATTTGCGTCGTCATCAGATGATTGACGGGGAGAAGGGCTGTTTTTGCGATATAAAGCCGGGTTTTCCTAGGAGTAAAATTTCGGCGCCGTGTGCAGCGTGAAAACGCTGATTGGTTAAAGAGCTGAAATTCAAGTTTTCTGACCAATCAGCGTTTTCGCGTTGCTCACGGCACAAAAACTCTATTCCTAGGAAAACCCGGCTTAACTCGCAAGATGACGCCTCAGCGTCGAGCACTTCACCTAGTTTACAGATCATAGCATCTTCAATTTCGTACTTGTCATAGTTAATTTCACAATTTACGAGCTTGATGCCCAGTTCAATCAGTTCACAGAAAGAATTGTTACCTCTGCACGCGCCTCTTGAAGACGATTTAATCTCTGTATGCCTCGTACGGGACGAATGCATATTAAGAGTTTTCAGTATTGTGACTATGAGGTTGTGTCTAACGCTAGCTTCGTTTGGGGCCTCGTCGTCGTCACCACGTGAATTCATGTCATATTCAATTAATGAAATATAAGCATTAGAGACCTTATCCCATGCCGCACGATGGCTGGCGAAGGAAATCCCGTGCAAGAAACAAAGTTGCGACATATTCTTACTTCCCATAATTATGCAAGCGCAAAAATCTGCTCAGCAAAATAGAAATCGGCAGACTCACCACTTACAGCAACCACCATAAGAACAAATCTTCTTATATATAGTGTCCCAAATAATATATTTTATTCTTTTAAAGGATTTTCCCATTTACGCATTTTTGATTTTACACGTCCATAACGGGTTCGTGAAAACGAGTGTCGACTGTAAATGATAAAACTGTAAAACGGTGAAACTTTTTGTAATTGCCACGCGTTTATAAGTTATTTTAGTTTCTCTGAAACGGATGAATGGTAATTTTTTTTTCTTTCATTGTTAGAAAAATAGTTTTATTAAAAAAGGAAAATTTTCAACTCACATAAGCCTGAACATGGGTAAATACATATCGTGATGAAAATGAAAAAGCATTACTCTTTAATATGGAATTGATGAATTCCGAAAGCGAGAGTTGTATCAGATAAAAGTCTTTAGGAATTAATCGTTATAACGCTTTGTGAAGATAGAAATAGAATAGCGGGTATCTAATAGAAATTAAAACCATTTTCAATATACAGGGTGTCCTATAAGCGCAAATGCGTCCTTTATCTCATCAGCCGTCCGTCGTGAAGGTATGGTTTCAATTTAAAAAATGCTTAAAAGGCGTTCAAAAATTATCCTGTACAGGTTTTAAGAGTGGAAATATAGTTTGCCACAAAATAAAAAATCTACACTTTTATACGGTCCCCTTGTCCTCTAACTTCAAATTAGAAAGTTGTTGCCCTGTCTTTTCTGAACCGGAAAAAAAAAATTCCCATACTTTTAACTGCAATATTTAGTGGAATATTTCAATTCAAAAATCCGAGAAATTCGGGAATAACAGCAAAAACTAACGGACAACGCTCATTTATGCAGTCCTTTCACAATTTTTGTCCAAAATTTTGAATTCAAACATCTCAGTGAATATCGCATTCAAAAACATAGGACTTTCTTTTGACATTCTTCTTATTTTGTGACATTATTTTCACTCTCAAAAATGGTACAGGGTAATTTTTTTAACACATTTTGAGCATTTTTTAAATTGAAACCATACCTCTACGATAAACGGTTGATGAGATAGAGGCCGCATTAGCACTTACAGGACACCCTGTACATAGGGTGATTACTTAATTCCCCTTGCCGCTTTTTACTGGCGAACCGTTGATTCTAGAGGCGTAGGCTAGGGTCATAGATCCTTAAGGGGTTTTTCTGATACTGTATTTCCAAGTAAAAAATATCCATATATAACGTGTAGAACTCAGATACGTCATTCATGTTGCAAGGGGGTTGTATAGTTATTAAAATAAAAAAATTAAATAATATACAGACACCACTGTCCTCAAAAACTCAATTACAAAGTTGTTGCCCTGAGGCCGACAAAGAAAATTCCACGTTTCTAAGTGCAATATTCATTGGGATATTTCAATTCAAAAATCGGAAGAAAGTTGGAAAAGAAAACATAAATAGGAGAAAGAAGCGTTGTCCGTTTGTTTGTGCTGTTTTGTTCTTTCCCTACGGGAAGTAGATAAAATCCTTTTTATAAAACTTGATAAGTCCAACCAATAAAGCTTATAGGTTACATTCGAGCGAATGCAACCGATAATCTTATTGGCTAAATTTTTCAAGTTTTATAAAAGGACTTTTAGAAAACTTTTATAGTGTAATACCGGCCTTAGAAGAGTCTTTTTACTGTGAACGCCTATCGCATTTGCTGGTTAAATGTCTTGTTGTATTTGGAACTTCATATGAGCCAAGGCAAACACCGTTTGTTCGTAATTAATTTAAATGAACCCTTTTCTGATTTCTTAAAAGTTAAATTTATAAAAAAAAGTTTTCTTCATTCGCAGATCTATTCAAATATTCGTTTATAAGGCCGGGATTACATTATAAAAGCTTGATAAAAAAACTTTTACAAAACTTAAAAAAAGCCAACCAATTAGGTTTTCAGTTACATCCGCTCGAATGTAACCAATACGTTTATTGATTGCATTTAGAAATTTTTATAAAAGAACTTTTATCAAACTTGTTTTGCTGAATACCGGCCTAATAATTTTAAATCATTATTGAATTCCAATGGCTTCCTTTTAACTTTTATGTACTCAAAAAATAAACGTGATAGTACTTTTTATGGGACGAAAGTCAATTGTTTATAAAGCATTGAAGCTGATGGATACAACACGAAACAATATTAATAATACACTGCGTTATAGGTGATTAATGTTGGAAAGTTCCCGCTCCTAACTAGAACATGTTCTGCCGCTATGTCTCAACGAAGAGATATAAGCAGGTGGTCAAAGACCTGGTCCATGCTGGGAAAATGTTGGAAAACGAAAAATGACATTTCAAATACATTTTTTAAATCGAGATATAGTTAAATCCAGGCCGTGACAAAGACTTTTTTTTTGTAAACCGAAAAGAGGGGGGGGGTGCAAACATGATTTTCTGAAGCACGCCACTGCAAAAATTAATGATTTTATAATTGTAGCTTTTGTTCCCTCCAAAAAATTGTCACCTCCCCCCTAAACTGTGGCACTCAGAGCAGTTGCCCCCTTTGTCCCCCCTCTTGTTCAGGCCCTGGTTAAGTTAATAAAAATAATTATGTATAAAGCTTTTGAGAAATTCACGATGAAACTTACTTCCTTAGGCTAAATAAAATTCATTAAATAAAAGTTACAATTAATTCATCTAATACTTCATATCGTGTGAATTACATGAAAACGGAAATTTATTCAGCATCAAAACCCTGTATTGATAGATACAATGAAAGTTCACTACATGTCAACTATGCACTCAATATAACTGCTTTTATACAGAGTGATTCCACAATTCTCCCCGCCGTAAATTACTGGTGAACCGTTGATCTTAGAGGCATATAGTGCGACCATGGAAAGATGGCATCTGACCTTGTATGACCTTCATCAAGGAAGAATAGTGCTCATTCTTCAGTGGGGGGGGGGAAAGAAGAAAATTAACATCCTCCAGGGTTGCTGTTGGAGTTCTCTTACCCCCCCCAACTCTCCCTACCGAAGAATGAACTCCCTCTTTCCATGATGGAAGTTATTCAAGGTCAGAGGGCCATCTTTCCGTGGTCACACTATACCTCCAATTAGAAAAACTATCCAAATAACGCGAAGAGCTCCGATACATCATTCATGTTGCAAAAGGTTGTCTAGTTATTTAAAATATAAAACCTTTTTTAACTTTAGTTATTGCCCCGTGTCTCCCCCCTGTGACCGTCAAAGAAAACTCCACGTTTCTAAATGCAATATTCGTAGAGATATTATATATAATTCAAAAAAATCGGAGGAAAGTTGGGAAAGAACAGCATAAATGAGGGAAAAAAGCGTTATCCGTTAGTTTTTGCTGTTCTTTTCCAACTTTACTCCGAGTTTTGGAATAAAATATCACAGTGAATATCGCACTCAGAAACGTGGAAGTTTGTTGTTGTCATCAGGAAAGACAGGACAATAACTTTCTAATTGGGTTTCCGAGCACAAGGGGTCCGTACAAAAAAATCATTTTTTTTTATTTTAATAACTATAAAACCCCTTGCAATGTGATTGATGTTTCTGTTATCTACAAGCTATTTGGGTAATTTTTGCAATTGGACGTATGCCTCTAGGATCAACGGTTGGCCAGTAAATGCGGCGAGGAAAAGTGAGTAATCGTCCTGTATATTGTGTCAAAAGGAGTGCAATGTAAACCTATTAAAAATTACTTATTGACGTTTTTAAATCATCCATTAAGTGCATCTCAAAAGAGAAGAAATTTGCTCTTTTAATCTTATTCATATCAATCTTTTACGGTGCTGTGGTGAGTCCACTTCGACATCGGATTGCATCTTGAAAAAATCATACTTCACTGTTACAGGACCCTTACGATCGCAAAAAGGCCTCCTGTGAATTCGTCTTCTTAGCAGAACTTATAAGCTATTCAAAAAAGTGCCAGCCGGCATACAGGGACCTTCCTTATTGCGGAGGAAACTTTGCGAAGTGGAACTGTACCAACGAAATTACCGAAAAACCTCTGAATCGCTAAGGCAGAAGTCTTCAATCTTTTTCTAGTCGCGAGTACTGCCCGTAACTATCATTAAAAAACAGAGTACCCTCACATGGTGAGTTTCGCATACGAATGCACGAAATCAGGATGATTTCAGTTCTTTGAATTCAGTTTGGACAAGGTGATAAATTGAAACGTTAATTAAGTGCTCGGGAGCACGAGCATCGAGCACTCTGGGTGCTTGAGAGAACACCGTTGTGCTCGCGAGTAACGGGTTGAAGATGTCCTCGCTAAAGGTTAAAAATGTGAGTAAAATAAAACGAAACGCGATACTCACGGTTGTCTGTACAAAAATTTGATCGGGAAATTAAAAGCTTATCGCCGTGGAAAAAATGTTTATGATATCTGAGACCTGTATTACACTATAAAAGTTTTATGAAAGCTCTTTTATAAAACTAGAAAAATGTAACCAATAACTAATAAACGTTTTGGGTTATCGAATGTAACTAATAGACTTATTGACTTGCAAGCGGTTTTCGTGCAATTAGACCATGCTTTAAGGCTATTTCTTCCTAACGACCATGGCCTAATAGTCCGGAAACCGCTTGCGAATCATTGAACGCCGCCATGAAAGCCTTAGACAATACTTCAATTAAGAAGTATTGTCTAAGGTAAGAAGTATTGTCTAAGGTAAGAAGTATTGTCTAAGGTAAGAAGTATTGTCTAAGGTAAGAAGTATTGTCTAAGGTAAGAAGTATTGTCTAAGGTAAGAAGTATTGTCTAAGGTAAGAAGTATTGTCTAAGGTAAGAAGTATTGTCTAAGGTAAGAAGTATTGTCTAAGGTAAGAAGTATTGTCTAAGTATTGTCTCTTCATATTGAAGTATTGTCTCTTCATATTGAAGTATTGTCTCTTCATATTGAAGTATTGTCTCTTCATATTGAAGTATTGTCTCTTCATATTGAAGTATTGTCTCTTCATATTGAAGTATTGTCTCTTCATATTGAAGTATTGTCTCTTCATATTGAAGTATTGTCCAACTAACCAATAAATCTATTGAAGTTCAATAGATTTATTGGTTGGTTTTTTTCAAGTTGTGTAAAAGATCTTCTATCAAACTTTCATAGCGTAATCCCGGCCTTAGACACATTTTAAAAATTAATAACAAATGAACCAATGGACATAAAAAAAGGGCGGTTTGCAATAAAACAAATTTTATGGTTTAGATTTTTTTTGATGAATTAAAAACGTTGAAATTTCCAGCACAGGTAGCACAGTAAAACGAAAAATTCGACGTAACACATAAAATGCAACACTAACAGCGTATGAGGCCGGTATTAGGCCGGGATCACAGCATAGAAGTTTTTTAAAACTGCTTTTATTAAACTTGAAAAATACAACCAATAAGCTGATCGGTTACATTCGAGCAAATGCAACCAATCAGCTTATTAGTTACATTTTTCAAGTTTTATAAAATAACTTTAATAAAACTTTTATAGTGTAATCCCAGCTTTAGTAATGTTTATGAAACACACACAATTTGTGTTACATAAAACTTCCATATATACATGAACATTGAGCATCCTTTTACCCGTTTAGATGTAGCCGAGCTAAAAAAAATCGCTCATATTGAAATGTGGTACTTTTATATAGCGCAAATTTTCATATGCATTAATTATGCACTGTTAGTGTTGAATTTTACGTATTATGTCTAGTTCCTCGTTTTACGGTGCTCTGTGAGGGAAAAACTCGAAGCCATGATAAGTGTTTTAATGCCTAATTTTTGTGTCAACTGGTTGATTTGTTATTAATTTTTAAAATGTGTCCAGGATTTTTCTCATCTCTACCCTTTATATTTACAACCAAAACAAAAAAGGATCTCATTCATTTTCATGGATTCAAGTTTCAAACTTACCGTCTGGTCATACAGGGAATTGAATACGTTTTATATTGAAGATGTTTATGTATTTTTTAAGTGCTTAACTACAAACAAGCATGTTGAGCAGAAGAAAATGCACAAAACATATTGTAGCAAGTCAAGACGAATTTAAAAAAAGTACCGTAATTTCCCGCGTGCAATCCGTGGATTATATACGTTAAAAAATCCTCGGAATTTTTCTAATGCGGATTATACATGGTAAATGTGACACGTTCTGCCAAACGAAAGAGGGTGATAGACGAGCCGAAGTTCACACCCTACCGATCCTGCCCTATATCTAACCGTTTTCGAGTTATGATGGATAATCGATTATTGAGGGGGAGGAGGGAAATGCGCCAAGTCTTAAAAAACCAAAATTCGCGAAATTTCTGAGAGAGAGAGAGACCTACACGGGAATTAATCACATATTTCGAAAGAGGAAAAAACATTCTATGTATGTGCCACAAATTTTATCGAAATATCTGAATTTAATGGAGAGCTGCGAGCGCTGAAAGATTGATGAAGTTTAAAATCGAATTGTCGCAAAACCTACTAAAATAACTTCAACGAACCCAGATTTCGAACTAGATCTTGCCAACAAAAGACTAAATTTCTCTTGAACCAGAACAGCTATATGCTTTGTTGTAGGCTCTTTGGAAAACTGGTGCAATGAAAAAGGTTTTTGGTAAATTTGATCGATTGTAGTTAGACAGGTGTTTGCGTTATTTTGCAAAATTTTGGCGACCATCCGCTTTTGAACTTTGCGCTTTTGAATTTTTCAGCGCTTGTAGCTCGCCATTAAACCCATATATTTCAATGAAATTCGTGTCACTTTTATAGGACTTTTTTCTGTTCTTTCCGAATATGTGCTCGTGTAGATAGGTCTCTCCGAAACTTCATAAATTTGGGTTTTTTTTGCAGATTTGACGCATTTTTTCCCCATAATCGATTATACACAATAATTCGAAAACGGTTAGAGATAGGACAGGGTTAATTAGGTGTTTCATGTTCCACCTCGGCTCGCCCATGACCCCTTTTGTTTGGCAGTCACATTCACCTTGTATACCACTGCATCCTATTTTCCAATTTCTTTTTTCTGAAAATTTGGAATAGAAATAAATATTTTGAAAATTAATTTGCAAAAAATAATTCTATTAAAGATTCATAGATGGCGGATATAAATGCAAATAGAAAAACCGATGCTTTCTGTGCAAAAACGGAACAAACAACCCCTTGATGTTTTATTATTTGATGAATGAAGTTTCTACAAGTGAATTATACCACCGCCATCTATAGCTAGAATAGACGTAGGTATAGGAGGTGTTTATTATACACCACTTCGAAAGTATACGATGCAATTTGTTCTCGAAGTAGCGAAATTTGCATCTACGTAGATGTAAACCTCCATGGATAACGTGCAGAAAATCACGGTAATAGGGCACAACAGTTAGATGAATATAACTCGTTAACTTACAAACTAAATGAGACAGAATAAAAACCCCGGCTATAGATGAAAGCAGTACAGAACAAAAAATGATTATAGATATACTGTAATCCGAGGTTACTTTGCACTACCTAAAAAAAGCTTCAATGTTGCTTAGTGGCTATTCTGATGAAAATTTCCAAACAGTTTTGATTTCTCCTGACGGGAGACGTTATCGGTCAACTTATGTATTCGAGTTGGCGATGCATCCGCAATTTTGGATATCGTTTGCCAAGAATATGACTTCCCTTGGAATTTTTGTCAGGAAAAAAGTTCAATTTTGCTGTCATAAATAACTTAATTATAGAGTAGATGGTGTTTGTTTACATGTATAAGGGTGAATCAAACGAAAACGGAACAGTTATTACAGTTTGGTTTATTTTTGTGTGGAGGAATTTTGTGTTATGGGAAGCGGGAGATAAGGAAGGCAACGCCTACTGCGGAATGAACTTGTCTCTACGTAGTCGTGCGGAATCACGTGATGTGTGCTGGCGGTTGGCAGACATTATCGTCCAACAGGCAATCGGTTTTTTTTTGATCTGCGTGAATGTTTGCGGGTATAGAAGAGCAACGTGGTGTTATTAGTTTTTTTGTGACGACAGGCATTGTAGTTCGTGAGGTGCGTCGGCGAACGAAGACAGTGTACAGTGAACATGCACTGTCATTGACTCGTGTGCAGGACTACTTCACCAAACACACCAACTCTCGCCATATCGCTATATTGAAATTTACTGCCATTAGTGAGATGGGTTTTGAAGTGAAGGCGCTGTCTATCGGTGGTCACCTCGAGTTCGTTAAAGAAAATATCTTACCTATATCCTCCCTTGGGTTCGAACCCGGGACCCTGACAACAACATCCGCGATGGTAGACGAGCAACTCACCACCATGCCACTCGGGCACTCGTATGCAGGACTGGCAGGACGTGAGAGACAAGAATTCGCGAATGATGATACGTGACCTGGTCAAAGTCACCTCGTCATCACGGACGCTTTGGTGAAGTGAAAGAAGTCAACTAGAAAATCAACCCAAACAGACGACGCACAATAAGGGACATCAGCAAGAAGGTGAGAGTGCGTTCCGGTTCCGTGCATACCATCATTACAGAGAAACTACACTACAGGAAATGAGTGCACAGTGGAAGCGCTTGTGTAGGTCCTGTACAGGATTCAATGATAATGCATGTTCACCGTACACTGCCTCGTTCGCCGATGCATTTCGCGAACTCCAACCCTTTCTACCACTAAAAAACGTATAACACCACGTTGCTCTTCTTTACTCGCAAACATTCCACAACCGATTGGCAGTTGGACGATAATGTCGGCCGACCTCCAGCACATATCACGTGATTCCGCGTGCATTTCTTGGGCAAGTCTATTCCGTAGTAGTGATTACCTTCCTTACCTCCCACTCTACCTCTACACAAAGTTTCGTCACATTTACCCAAAAATAATATGACAACTTTTCCGTTTTCATTTGATCCACCCTTATAGGAACTAATTGTCGTTTAAATCACACCTGTGAAATCGTAACTAACTGATTATTCACATTTATTGGCGCCTAAAATTTTCTT
Organism: Pholcus phalangioides; assembly: GCF_987345545.1. Lineage (NCBI taxonomy): Eukaryota > Metazoa > Arthropoda > Arachnida > Araneae > Pholcidae > Pholcus > Pholcus phalangioides. Next base: position 94,260,473 of record NW_028301608.1, on the reverse strand, counting down.
TGTCTTGTTACTAAATTGCAGGCTGAAAGCAGCACGAAGTGTTTAGAATTTATAGCACCGTATCTGTCATCATGAAAAGGGATCATAATGCCCTGAAAAATCAAAAGAAGAATTATTTATCGTAGTGCTATGTGGTGACAATAGATTTCAACCCTTTGTTGTTCAGTGTTCCACTGCATGGAATACCCAACTTGACTATCTTCTCAAACCGTTAAATTCAATTATAAATGGATAAAAAGACGGTTTACCATTTACTTTGAACGTTCCTTTTCAATCATAGAAGACTCCACCAAACAAAGCAATCCATGATCTTCAGCTGTGACGCGTTATTTAAAATCCTCGTATTTACAAGAAATTTTCAATATATTTTTTTTGTGATTACAAAATTGTACCTGCGTACTCCTTCAGGCCTAAGTAGACAGCCTACAACTTTTTTTTTTTTTTTTGTTGAAATTCCAACGTTAAAGAGTGGTTCACCGTAAAGGGTTAAGACGCTCGCCGGTGCTCCAAAATATTGTCTTGTTTGAAAGTAATTATTATATTAGGTGGTGCAAAGCAACCCGCTCCTATGAGTTACTTTGCACCAATTCAAAAAGAAAATTCATAAAAATTTAAACACAAATTGTGATGATTTTTTTTTGAAAAAAGACCTGTTCTCACATTAACATAAAATATATATAATCATTTTCAAAAATCATTTTACATATTTGATATGCCTAGCATGAGTTTTTCCTAATTAATTCTCAAAAGCGGTGCAAAGTAGCCCCGTATGCATTAAAGAATTAGTCTACAGATATATTGATGAAATCGATGATAAATGATCAACGATCGAATGATGGAAGGTGTTTCAACATTGGCAATATTTCATAACGATTCGGATCAATACTTACGAACTATGATTTCGTGTATTGAGAAAAAAGTTAAATCATAAACAGTCGAGTTCAAATTCTATTCAATGCCATGATGATGTTTAGATCATACAAATCATAAACGTACACGGCATGCCAAAAATGACTGCCATATTTTGAAAGTAAATAGTTAACCTCTTTAAGATCACAGGTGTATTATTACTTCCAAACACCAGTGGAATGAATTCAAAGAAGTTCTCTGTGTTTTCTTTCCTCACTCTTCACCATCGCGAAGCTTTATAGCTACCATATTATCAACGGGAGATTTGTTTTCCCGTATATAATGTATATTTCTGTTATATTACATGTAAGAGCGAAATAGAACACACAAGGTTAGAGTGAAAAGAGGACTCTTAAAAAAAACTCTTTTATCTATTATACTTTTTCTTTTCATATATATTTTTTCTCTTCCCCCCCCCCCCTTCTTTTTCTAATGTGCGGTTAGATTAGGACAAAGTTACCGTATTTATTACCTATTCGTTAAATAGAGATAATCAAAATTTCTTGCCAAAACCTTGAACTGGAAGTGATAGTGATAGGAACCGAGAGACACCCAGGCTCTGTCACACTCAGTGATATAAGCACATTGTCCCTGGGGACTCGGCTGTTAAAAACTGTTGAAACTGTTAAAAACATTTGGCGATGGAAATACACCGTTTGCTGCATATTTATAAGAAAAACGGTAAATTACAAAATTAGTTCCACATTCCACCAAGAGATAGCGCGGCAGGGCCAAAAAATACATTTTTATTATACTATTTCCAGTAACAAAGTGACGCTCTCATAACAAAACTAATTTATGTTCGGGACAATGTGTTTTAATGTCTAATTTATGTCCGCTCAATAACGAGGTCAATCGGCACGGAAGTAACATTAAGTTGCCATAAATATATTCATATTCAATTGAGCAATCTTGACATATCCAAGATGAAACAAATCAAATATAGTTCATCTGTGAGAAGAATAAATAATTTTATGATGAATCTAAAACCCCTAATAGGATCTATAATACAAAACATCACATCACGCATAAATTATCGAGAAATAAATGAAGCAACAACTGAATTATTCAGAACATTTACTGAAATAGCAGCAACGACACTCCGAGTGGATAGAACGTCACAACGAACGTGTGCACCATGGTGGAACAGAGATCTGGAAATCCATAGGAAACTGCTACGAGCTAAAGAGAGATGTTGGAAGAAGTCGCCAGAAGCACAGAAACAGCAAGCGATGGAAACTTTTCGGCAAGAGAAAGCGAGATATACTAAAGCCATTAGAAAAACAAAGCTCAATTCGTGGAAACAGTTTTGTGTGGAGATGGCAGATCCATTTGGCAAACCATACAAGGCTGTACTAAATAAACGCAAGCCTACACCTCAGATAGTAACGGGAGCATTGGAAGGTTGCCATTTTAAAGACTTTTTGTTTTCTCTTCAATTAAAAAACATCAAGAAAACATTTAAACCATTAATAATTTCAGACGCTGGTGCCACAATTGTGTGGGTTGCGTTTTTTTATTGTAGAATTTTTTCTTCTGACCTCAGTGAGTTAAGCCCTGACTTGAAGGATTGTGTAAGTTTTGTGTTAAAAATATGGTGAATATGAACTATATTGGGATTTCATTGGAGGGCAGCACTAGAAGTTGAACTTTCGGGTTTAAGATGGCTTCCGGGGAAGGGGGGGGAGTGTGATTTATTACATAAAATTTAGAATAAAAATTTCTGGAAAAATTGTATGTGAAGTTGAATATATCCTGCATCATCTTAGCGGAAAACATTTGAATTGAAAAACAATTGAAAAAAAATTTGCCTGGTTATAATAAGGTAAAGAACGGTCTCTCGCGTTGAACCAATCTCTATTCTACACAAACGATAGCGTTCGAGTACACCGAAGGGTAATAGTTACAAGTTTAATCGAAGAATTTTTTAATTTATGATTTTTTATCTCGCTGTTATAAGATCGCAATTTTTCAAGCTAAACAAGTTTTTAAGAATATGTTTGATTTTCTCCCAATTTTTATCCATACATATATTATAATAACATGTCCTGACTGACTGATTCATCCTCACCGAGCCGAAACCGCTGAATCTATAAATATCAAATTTGGACAATAGTTTTGTTTCATGACGTAAAAAAAAACAAAGAAGGGTTTTTTCGAAATTTGACCTCTAAGACGCCAAAAGAGGGTTCGAAGTTAACGTATGTGTATGTGTGTGTGTGTAGAAATCATGCCGAACAAAAACGCTGATGCTATAGTCATGAAATTTGGTCAGTAGCTTCATTTCATGATCCACTAAAGAAAGGGTTTTTGAAATTCGACCCATAAGGGGGTTCAAAGGTTACGTAGAGGAATCACGCCGTGCTGAAATCACTGGAGCTATAATTCTGCAATTTGGTCAGTAGTTTTACTTGATGACGTAAAACACAATTTAAGAAGGGGATTTTTAAAATTTTACCCCTAGGGGGGGGGGGTTATAAGAGGGTTCAAAGTTATATAGCGAAATCATGTCGAGCCGAAACCGCTGAAGATGAGATTTGGTCAGTAGTTTTAGTTTGTAATGTAGAGGCTCACTAAAAAGGGATATTTCAAAATTCAACATCTAAGGGGATCATATGGAAGGTTGGGGGTTTCCAAAGGTTAAATGGCGCAATCATCGTTGGGCCCAAACAGCAGAAGCTATAAATATGAAATCTGTGGTGAGTATTATATTTCATAATACAGAGAATCACTCTACAACGGGATTTCTGAAATTTTAACCCCGAACGTGGTGCAAATGTTATTGGAGGGGAAATCATTGCAGAAGAATTTTCAGATGAACCGAATTCACGCGAGCGAAGCCGCAAGTTTAGCAAGTTTAGTTAGTATGGTATGTTTTTACTCACATTCTGTTAACAATTTTAGGAATACCATTCATTTATAAAAATTCTCCAACATAATATTGATAAAAAAAATTCAAAGATGAAAAAAAATATATAAATATATTTTCCATGCGCTATAGAGTCAGGTGCTATATTTAGCAAAGCAAAACCGCGCTAAATGTATAACAACGAAATCGATCCAAAACATTTAATTCTTAAAAATAACAAATACTTCAAGATAACAAAAATTTAAGAAAGAGAAATGCTTCAATTCACTTAACATGATTATTTTTCTCGCGTAAGTTGCAGCTCTGAATTATTATAATGATTATATAGATGATTAAAACAACTCGAAATACCAAGGTGTTATAGAAAATTTCAAAATAAGCATACCAGAACGGGGATGTAAAATCTTCAAAAGTTATTAAATGCCATGAAGCTTGTGTGTGTGTTTAAGACTACCTAAAATTATTAGTTATCTTTCGAGTTTTATTATTTCATTATTCTTGATATTGCTAACATTTTATAAAGTTCCATGGAAATATCGATTCCAAATACAATTGAAATTGGAATTATCTTTTGCATATTTATACTCTTATCATATTTTACTTACAGCAGCCTATATATTAATAAAAAGAAGTTTTTTATGAACTTCCTACAAGAGTAACAAAAGTTGAAATCGGAGAACATCAACTTATCGAATAGGTATTTCATTCTTTTGAAAACTTATGCTAAAAAAAATCTATTGATTTCCTTTAGAAATTAAAAAATTAAATTATTTTTGGCATCATATATTCTTATTACCTTTACGGTAAATATTCCATATTAACTTTAATACTCTCAAATTTTAATTTTTTCACGTGTAAAGAGAGTGATTAGCTCTTTTTTCATTTTTGATACTTTTTTTTTGCATTTTTGTAGGAGAAAATACTACTTCAGTATATAGTATTAAACCTTGGCACTTACTCTCTGATGTAGGAAAAACCGTTATGATTTAGCCAGTTACCTTTAGAAATTGAATTATTTTTGGCATCATATTATTATTCTTACGGTAAATATTCTATACTAACTTTAATACTCTGAATTTGTTTTTCAAGTGTAAAGAGAGATTATTTGACAATTGATTTTTTTTTTCAATTTTTCTACTTTTTTTGCATTTCTGTAGACTTGAAGGGAAAATATTACTAGAATATATAGGAATAAACCTCTTAACACTTACTCCCTGATGTAGGAAAAACCGTTATGATTTAGCCTGTTACCAATTCATCCACAAAAGAAGAAAACAATCCAAAAATTGAATTCGTAAATGCTATTCACCTCTTAACAGTTTTATTTTTTTCCCTAATTCGATACAAAAAAATGTCACATTTCTTTGTTCATTTTACATTTTTAAGCAAGAAAATGCTATTAAAATTACGTTTCCTAACACTTTTAAGCACTTGGAACCACGTTTTTTTTTCACTGAAAATGAAATAATAGACGTTTTCCTTCGAAGTCGTCTTTTCTTTCTACACGAGCGCCTAACAGGAGAAGTTACATTTACGTTTGTTTCATATAAAAAAAACTACCTTTAGTGCAACTTACCATTTAGTGCACAACTACCGCTATCTATACGACTAAGGGCAGTCGTCTACACTGGAAGCTACAATGAGCGAAAACAAGTCGCGTGTATGTGCAGTACCGCCATAGTAATCCTACGCATGCACGCGACTTGTTTTCGCTCCTTGACAGTGACTACACTTTGATCTTGACAGATACAACACTTTGATATTGACAGATACTACACTTTGATCTCGACAGATACTACACTTTGATCTTGACAGATACTACACTTTGATCTTGACAGGCCCAATTTGAAATAAAAGAGATACGGGCAAATCAGTAGAGGTCCGAAAACAGCGCCCACACGAAGCATGGGCAAAGCATGCAAGGGGTTAAATGAGTAAACTATATCTGTAAACTAAGTTTTCGCTTTGTAAAATTCACTGAATGTCGTGAAGTTGTGTAAATATCACATTAAAACACCATCGATTCCTCGAAAACATTTGCTATTTTGATTTGCAATTAAAAGTTTCAGAAACAAACTATTTCTCAAAGAATTTGCCATATATTAGAAATTTGGAAAGGACGCCGAAGAATTAGTAATTTGTAGGATTGGCCTCCGGAGAAATGGGGAAACACTTTAACTAAATCTAGCAAATCTAAATTGACTAAGTGGGAGAGACCAGTGCTGTGGTATAAAGTACAAACACATTAAATCTAAGTTCCGTAATCAAAAATCACAACAAGGAAAATGAAACTGAAATTCATATCCAGCACTTGTTCGTATAATCCATATAAAAATCCAACATCTCTCCCAGTTTTTTTATACAATTTTGAATTTGTTTCTATTCCAAAAATTGAAAAAAAAGATTTATCAATAAAATTTTGGCAATTAACTCTCTTTTCCGGATACATTCTATAAAAAAATGCGGCGAAACTGAAGAAAAAGGATTTTCTCACTATCAAACAACTTCAAGGCGCAAATACCAGCCGATCTCCCCGTTAAAAAGTTTCGCCACAGAGAGCAACAGTCCTATAACGTTACAATTATTCAATCATTACGCTTCACTCATAGTTAGAAAAATTTATGGCAGATGGCGGCACTACACAGTAACAAACTTCATGTTTAGGTTCACAACACGTACACTTACATTCCAACATGTACCAATTCGTTAGAAGTTCCGCAGAGGAATATGGGCGAGGTTTATGTGTTGGTGGGTAGTAGTAGTCTTTCGTACTTTGTATAAAGAGCGGAAAGCGACATCATTTCTCTGGGGGTGGGGGTTATTGTCGTTAACAGCTATTAGCTGAGCTAGAAGGCTGGTTCCGGTTAGCATTCATGTTCTACGGCAGTGATGGGCGACCTTTTTCGGGAGCGGGCCTAAAAACTAAAATAGAAATGTTTGGTGGGCCGGGACATATTCGGACATAATTTGAATTTTTATGCTTAGAAATAGAGTGAATAAATGTGTTATATACTTCGAAGACTGCCTCGGTTTCATTGGAAAGGTTTTCTTCCAAAAATTCTGAATTTTGATTAATTTATTCTGGGATTATTTTCTTTCATTAATTCCGAAATTAATTCTTTCATTAACTGTAGAATTATTTCATTCATTCCGAAATTAATTCTTTCATTAACTGTAGAATTATTTCATTCATTCCGAAATTAATTCTTTCATTAACTGTAGAATTATTTCATTCATTCCGAAATTAATTCTTTCATTAACTGTAGAATTATTTCATTAATTCCGAAATTAATTCTTTCATTAACTGTAGAATTATTTCATTCATTCCGAAATTAATTCTTTCATTAACTGTAGAATTATTTCATTCATTCCGAAATTAATTCTTTCATTAACTGTAGAATTATTTCATTCATTCCGAAATTAATTCTTTCATTAACTGTAGAATTATTTCATTAATTCCGAAATTAATTCTTTCATTAACTGTAGAATTATTTCATTCATTCCGAAATTAATTCTTTCATTAACTGTAGAATTATTTCATTAATTCCGAAATTAATTCTTTCATTAACTGTAGAATTATTTCATTCATTCCGAAATTAATTCTTTCATTAACTGTAGAATTATTTCATTAATTCTGAAATTATTTAATAAGTTCTAGAATTATTTCTTTCATCAATTCTGGAATTATTTAATAAGTTCTAGAATTATTTCTTTCATCAATTCTGGAATTATTTCTTTCATCAATTCTGGAATTGTTTCTTTCATTAATTCAGAAATGATTTGTTTCATTAATTCAGAAATACAAATACAAATACAACGCCACAACAGGCAAATTGCCCAACGAGGTGGCTGACTTAAGAACATCATGGATCTCCCCGAGCCATTTTTTGGAGGCCCTACCTACTTCTGCTACACCACACATGCACCCCCCCCCCCCGCGGAACCCCCAACGAATCGGTACATGCGGGAATGTGCGTGTACGTGTAGTGAAACCTGACGTGAAGTTTTTTTTGTTTCTCTGTAATGCTTGTTATGTGTAGTGCTGCCATCTGCCACCAGTTATTCTAACTATTAGTGAAGTGTTATGATTGAATGATTTATCGTTGTAGGACTGTTGCTCTCTGTGGCGAGACTTTTTAACGGGGAGATCGGCTCGCATTTGCGCCTTGAAGTTGGGAACCAGAGAAAACCAACTTCAGCCGACCACCACTGTGGGGTTCGAACCCGGATCCTCGCATCGCGAGTCCGTCACTATAACCATTCGACCACCACAGCGGTCAATTCAGAAATGATTTCTTTCATTAATTCAGAAATGATTTCTTTCATTAATTCAGAAATGATTTCATTAATTCTATAGAATTATTCGTCTTTCAATGTTTACAACCATTTTTTAAGAATTGTCGGCAGGCCACAACAAACAGCTCCTAAGGACAAATGTGGCCCTCGGACCATGCGTTGAAGACCCCTGTCCTTGACAGTGTACACGGAGCACACGTTGAGAACCGCTGAACTAACAGTTGAACTAAGAAGACCGTAGCCTAAACGGAATTCGAATCCAGATCGAATAAAACCAGATGAACCACTAGGTTTGTGCAGAATCAAAATTAGATTCAGGAATCACACATTTTCCATGAGTTATAAAGAGCAATAAAGCCGATAAAGAGCAATAAACCCAGAATAAAACTTACCGCCTGAGTTCGAAGAGGTAAATACGTGTTTACACATCTGATAATAGTACACACGAACATTATGCAAATGTTGTTCTGATGCAAACGATATGATAATCAAAACACTATATCTTAAGCCGTATGCAGTTCTTATAGCTTCTGCATCGACCATCTTTGTGGGGATTTACTTCATTTACTATTAAAGAATTGATATATTAGCAAAAGTGTGTTATAACGAGGATGGCTTATAACGAGTAATTCGAAAGTTATTGTCAACAGTTAATGTTAAAAATACAAAAAAATATTCGCTTATAGCGAGTTATTTATGAATAAAACTGAGAACACATATTCGCTATAACGACGACGGAAATTCTCCAAAATTGTCTTTTCCTGTTTTTTTCCTCAAGAATTGTGCATAAAATGGAAACTGGAAAGACTGGAATTTTATAAAATCTTTTCACCCTATTCATAGGTGTTCATAAACGGGACATGTCCGTACCTCTCTATAGATAAGAAGACCACAAGCTATATCTTAGCATGTGATTATATGTCTTATTAGCATGTAGCTAAACTGAAGAGCCAAAAAAACTGGTACAGGCATGCGTATGCAAATAAAGAGATATGGAACCAATCAGAGTACGGCGCTGCGGTCGGCAACGCCCATATAACACAACAAGTTTCTGGCATAGCTGTTAGATCGGTTACTGCTGCTACAATGGCAAGTTATCGAAATTTAAGTGAGTTTGAACGTGGTGTTATAGTCGGCGCACGAGAGATGGGACATAGCATCTCCGAGGTATCGATGAAATTTGGATTTTCACGTACGACCATTTTACGAGTGTACCGTGAATATCGGGAATCCGGAAAAAAATTAAATCTACGACATCGCTGCGGCCGGAAAAAGATCATGCAAGAATGGGACTGACGAGAATCATTAAACGTGACAGATGTGCAACCCTTCCACAAATTCCACAAATTGCTGCAGATTTCAATGCTGGGCCATCAACAAGTGTCAGCGTGCGAACCATTCAACGAAACATCATCGATATGGGCTTTCGGAGCTGAAGGCCCACTCGTGTACCCTTGATGACTACACGACACAAAGCTTTACGCCTCGCCTGGGCCCGACAACACCGACATTGGACTGTTGAGTACTGGAAACACGTTGCCTGGTCTGACGAGTCTCAGTTCCAACTGCTTCGAGCTGACAGACGTGTACGGGTCTTGAAACCATGGACCCTACATGTCAGCAGGGGACTGTTCAAGCTGTTGGAGGCTCTGTGATGGTATGGGGCGTGTGCAGTTGGCGTGATACGGACTTGGACAATTTCAGCAGGACAATGCGACACCCCACACGTCCAGAATTGCTACAAAGTGGCTCCAGGAACACTCTTCTGACTTTAGACACTTCCGCTGGCCACCAAAATCCCCAGACATGAACATTATTGAACATATCTGGGATGCCTCGCAACGTGCTGTTCAGAAGAGATCTTCACCCCCTCTTACGGATTTATGGACAGTCCTGCAGGATTCATGGTGTCAATTGCCTCCAGCACTACTTCAGACATTAGTCGAGTCCATGCCACGTCGTGTTGCGGCACTTCTGCGGGCTCGCGGGGGCCCTACACGATATTAGGCACGGGAACCAGTTTTTTTGGATCTTCAGTGTATATAGGAGGTGGAAAACTCATTATTTTATCCATAGGTGTGTTGGCTGGGCAAGTGCGGCACGATCTCTGGTTTCGAAATCGTTGTCATTTCCTTTAAAAAATAATCCCGTTCGTTTCTTGGAATCTTCTAAAAATGGACACGGGGAAAAACATATCGCTTTCATTTTCTCTGCTTTAAATGTTATTGGACATTTTTAGTGAAACGAATACTCCAGTTGCAGAAACTGCTGCATTCCACAAAGTGCAAAATTTTGTAATAAAATCCAAATACAAATACCAAACCACAACAGGCAAATTGCCCAACGAGGTGACTGACTTAAGAACATCATGGATCCCCGAGCCATTTTTTGGAGGCCCTACCTACTACTGCTACACCACGCATGCATCCCCCCCACGCCCCCCCCCAACGAATCGGTACACGCGGGAATGTGCGTGTACGTGTAGTGAAACCTGACGTGAAGTTTTTTGTTTCTCTGTAATGCTTGTTATGTGTAGTGCTGCCATCTGCCACCAGTTTTTCTAACTATGAGTGAAGTGTTATGATTGAATGATTTATCGTTGTAGGACTGTTGCTCTCTGTGGCGAGACTTTTTAACGGGGAGATCGGCTCGCATTTGCGCCTTGTAGAAAAACTGGTGGCAGATGGCAGCACTCAACATTGTGTATGCGTAGACAGTTAACTCTAGATTACTATCTTAGCAAAAATAGTTCAAAATAAAAGGGGAAAAAGAAAGGTAAACTTATCTACTTTATATGTTTCTACAGCGTGAAAAAGTACAATTTGTTTATAATGGGAAGTCCACTATAATGACAATTTTCCCGCTGATTGTGAATTGCCGTTACAACGGACTTTCACTGTATTGTTTACATACTTTCTTCTATATGTTACAGGAGCATACGTTACAACCGCGAACGAAGTTCTGTATGTGGCCACAGGCAATCCAACTTTGAGTATTTACATGCAGTACGAGGCTCTTAAGACCAGACTGCTACATCTTGAAAAGGACATAATATTGGACGAGCAGAGAATTTCGTCAAACCAATTTGAGCAGCGACATAAGCAATGGCTGTTTCTCACCCAAGCAGAAATCTCACCAATTCTCAAATAGTGCCATTTGGTATTGATAATATAGATTTCTTAGGCTCTAAGAAAATATTCACTGATGGCTCTAAAACAGAAAAGGCTACTGGCTGCGCGTATGTGGTACTAGCGGAAGATGGTTCAATAGAGGAGCAATGGAGTCGAAGGTTAGCTAAAGAGAATAGCGTATTCCAAGCCGAGATTTTTGGGTTACTCAATGCTGTTAAACGTAAGAGAACCGGAAGAGATGCTTTGTCCAGTAACAATCTTGACAGATAGCGCATCTGGCCTCCTAGCCATACAAGATCCTCGTTCACCTAACCCTGACGTACGAAGTATTCGTCTTATCCTACGCGCTCACGACAACATAAGTTTAGTCTGGGTCAAAGCGCACGTTGGTATTGCTGGAAATGAAAAAGCGGATCAACTTGCCAAGGAAGCGACAACATTGAAAGACTTGGTTGTTCTACCTTGGCCGAGGAGTCATGCCCGCAATATCTTGAAAGACAGAATGCTTCATCTTTGGCAAGTTGAATGGAACAAGAACTCAACAAAAGACGCCTACAAGGTACAACGTCGAGTGGCTTTATGCAAGTGTGTATAGCCGCGAACAAAAACAATCCTTTTAACTGAGCATGGTCCATTTCCGACATACTTGCAGCGCTTTGGACGATCATCTCACAATGCTTGTAAGTGTGGTGCTACGGACTCGCTATGGCATTACGTCTGCCAATGTCCACACACATCAGCGTTTCATTTTGGTCAGATGTCACAAAGTCAGATGACGGCATTCAAAAGAAGAATACTAAAAAGTCCGATGAACTTCTCACGCATTCAAAATTTGATTCAATTTTTGGACCGTAACCTATATTTGCTGCACGACAAGATGGGTGGACTACGGAAGAAGCAGGATGAATTTCAGCCTTCCAAACCAGTAAAGCTGATACCAGGGAGACCAAGAGTCCTACAACTTGCGGCCACGTAGGGGTACTGGAAATTCACGAAACTGATACGTCGTTGAACGGCGAACTTTATTGGAGAAACTATAAACACTTAACATGCTAATGAGGTGAATCAATGCCACCCATAATCCAGCTAGCCAGCCGATGTAGCTTCGGGAATGATGAAAATCTGCAAATTGCCCAAGAGAATTAAGACGTAGGATGCTTATGGAACAGGAATGTCTGCCTAGAATGAGCTAAAACATCTGGGTGTCCGAACATTGGCTGACTTGGACACTTGGACCATGACATGTGACGCAAACATGACATCTATTCGTCGTTGTACGGCCTACACGACTAGTGACATCCAACGAACGCGGACGGACCGCCACCAACGGAATTTGATTATCGAGTCCGGACGTGCCAAGGACGTTATAATATCAATTTAGATTTCGATTCTTAGATCACGATTTATCATAATTATTCCGTTGATTTATACTTCTGTAATTGGACTTGTTATTCTGTTATACAAATTCATATATATATATATATACATATTTAATAAAATTCCGGATGCACCCATCTTTCGGGAACGCTTTGATATCTCCTTGAGATGGGAAGCGGGGTGCGTCCGGTCCTTCAATGTTCAATGTATTGTTATTATTTAACAATTATACTCACGTCCTACGAATATAAGAAAACTTTCATTACATATATACTCTATCCGTAATAGGTAATTTTTGCATAAAATCTTATATATAAATGTGAAAGTATGTATGTATGTATGTTCTTTATACAAATCTACAGTTTTAGGCCGATCGTCGCCAGATTTTGAATATATACCAAACAGGACCGGGACGGAACCGTAGGTTTCTTTAAAAGTTCGTCAGAGCTGGGCGAATGCCCGAAATGGGCGAAAAACGGTCGGGCAACAATGGTTTTGGGGCCTCAACAATCACTTTCGGAACGTTTACTTTGGATACCGTGGTTCCCTAGCAATGCATTTAAGACGCATTATTATAACAGTTTATTCCTTTATAACGGTTTGTCACTTTTCCAATCCTCCCAGTAATTAAAGAAAACCCGGGAAGCGCCGGGTATTTCTGCTAGCCTATATACAGGGTATCCCGTAAATGCTAATGCGGTCTTTATCTCATCAACCGCCCATCGTAGAGGTATAATTTCAATTTAAAAAATGCTTAAAAGGCGTTTGAATAATATTCGCTACACAAGCTGGGCGTATGACGTCGCTAACAAGAGATAATAACTACGACGACAAAACTGAGAATAAAAATGTTTAACGCCAGCTGATGAACTCAATGCTTGCCTCAAATCATCAACACTCTGGCACGAAGTTAAAAAATTATCATTATTCACTAACATGCGAGTTCAACTGAAAAATGACTCAGCACTGCTATCATTTTCAAGTCAGTTGTGATCACAAACTTGGCAATGGAAAAATTCCCGTAGAGACCCAAGCACTGGACCGATTACGTTCCCAAATGGATTTTTCCAGTTGTTAAACTCAGTTCAAGAACTTGCAGACGAAGTGTTCCCAAACATTCAACAAAATGACCGAAACCATGAGTGGCTTTGTGAGAGAGCGATTCTGGCACCGAAAAATGACAGTGTGAACAAGATCAACGAAAAAATGATAAAAATTATTCCGGGAGACTCCACATCTTACAAATCGGTTGACACTGTCAGAGACACGGCACAGACATTTAGTGTTCTGTATCCTGCAGAATTTCTGAACTCCTTTGGATATTCCAGGTGTGACACCACACAATATGACCCTCAAAGTCGGATCACCTATAATGCTTTTAAGAAATTTGGAGACACCGAGACTCTGCAATGGCAACAGACTCTGCGTGAAGAAATTGCACAATTACATCATTGAAGCAACGATTCTAACTGGATGTGCCAAAGAAGAAGAAGTTTTCATTCCACGTATCCTAATTATCACCGAAGAAATGCCATTCACTTTCAAGCGATTACAGTTCCCGATTCATTTAGCTTTTTGCCATGACAATCAACTGAGCGCAAGGCCAGTCGTTACCAGTGGCAGGTATCAACCTACTTGAGCCCTGATTTTCCCACGGACAGCTGTACGTCGCGTGTTGGTAATCCCAAAAATTTGGCATCTACACACCAGATGGAAAAACAAAAAATATTGTGTATTCACAAGTGATTGCCTGAAGTTTTTAATTAAAATATTTAAAAATAAAAGTAATTTTTTCTTACTTGACGCAGAATTTGTTTTCATTAAGAAATAATTATTATAAGCTATACATATATAATTTTTTTACGGGGCGGGCAACGTCGCCGGGTATCAGCTAGTTAAGTTATAAATTTTAATGCACGCAATCACTCTATATATATATATAAAAGTTTCAATATATTTTACCTGCGCGATGAACATATTTCATTGAAACTTGGTATATATGTGATTTGGGCCATGGGGAAAAATATAACTGCTATAAAAAAAGTGTCGCTTTTCACCTGGTGATCGAAAAGTGAACTAAATTTTTTATTAAAACTTTCTTTTCCCCATGGTCCAATATGCCAAGTTTCATCAAAATACTTCCATCAGAATGGGCGCTACATACGTCTGAGTAGTGTCAGTTTATTTATAACCACCTGTATTTTTTCAATTGCTGTCAGAAATTAGTTGTAACAACATCCCCAAAGTGAGTAACTTTTAAAATTTGCCTTTTCGAATGTATTTATGCTCCTGATAAATTTGACCCCGATTTCACAATTTCCTCGATTTAACGAATAAAATTGTTGATTTCTTCTGATTCTTTAAATTGGGATTAAACTGTAATTACAATTCTAGAAAGTTCAAAAGATAATTAAAATTATTTGTTTCGAGTTGGCTTTCAATCAACTCAATAAAATTTAACTAAAGTACGTGATTCAACATACACACATTGATGAGAAATATTCTTAAGGGAAGTTAACTCGTAAGCAAATGAAAAATTTCTTATTTTAAATGCTTAAATGGTTGAACGAAGCAAAAATACAAAAATACTAATGACAATAATAGAAAGTCAATTTTGGGAAAAAAAAAATCAGTAAAAGTGCATACAGTGATTCCACACAATCGTAATTAACAAAGTAGCAAAGCGAGCGCATCACACTCGGTTTTGTCAGGGCGATGACGTCACGTACTACGTTAGCTGGTATCGACTCCGGCTCGTCATGAAACAACAGAAGTTGGTCACTTCGCAAATTGGCCGGCGTCCGAAATTTCATCTTTCCCAGGCCGGCTCCAATATGTCGATCCTTATACATCCCTATATATATATATATGGATCACTAACATATCGATATTCAGATTCTCCTTTGATCGTAAGGATTGTCATTGTTAACCATAATAATTATGGTTTGGTATGGGTAATTATAAATAGCCGTAATTATCACAAAAAAAATTAAATACGCCAACGCGTCGATGACCCCGAATCATCGTGATCGATTCAAATACAAGGCCACAACAGGCGAAATGCCCAACGAAGTGGCCGATAAAAAGTATCCATAACAAAAGATATGGATGTCATATATTTCTAAAATACAGCAACGTCCATTAAATATATGGATATATAAGAACCCCCGATGTATGGATATATGGGGATGGATATATAGGAGCCGATCAAAGAACGACGAAAGCATGAATTTTGGACATTTGCCGGGTCAATTGGGCTGGCCAGTTCGCGAAGTGGCCAACTTCAGGCTTTGGCAATAACATATGTACCTTATTCGATTTCGATCTTGAAACGTACAAGAACAAGTTCGATCGACGCATGAAAGCTCGAGCGCAATAAACAACTTGAAGCTGACAGCGGTTGTCGAACAGTACTGTGCACTGTATTTTGTCTTGACCACTTTTTTTTTTTTTAAATCTACACTACTGTGCCATGATAATTGTTTTGAAAACTGTGTAAAACTATACAGATTTCAATGTTTTGATCCTTCCTCGCTGAGAAACGAGAATTTACTGCTTCATTGGAATCTGACTAAAAGAATGGTGAGAGAGAAAAAACACACTTACAGCCTGTGACACGTAAACAGGTAAAAAGTTACACGAGTGTGTGTGCAGCATAAAATGAATAATTATTTTGGTATCATATACCATATGATTTTCATTTCGATGATGCACCGGTTGCAAACGAAGGAGCAGCAAGAGTTTTTTTTTTCTATTATACTCTTATACAGGGCATCCTGTAAGTGCTCTATATTATTCTGCCATAATATTCATATAGATATTCGAATTCAAAGAACGAAAAAAAATTCGGAAAAACAGCCTTAAATGCGGGCAGAACGGTTTACCAGTATTTAACGGTTTTTTTAAACAATTTTGCTCCGATTTTTAAATTGAAATAGATCAGCGAATATTGCTTTTAGAAACGTGGAATTTTTGTGTTGGCATCTCGAGAGACATGGCAACAACTTTCTTGCTAGGATTTTAGGCACATGGTGTCCATATAAAAAAGTAACATTTTTATTTTAATAACTATACAAAAAACCCTTGCAACATGAATGACGTGTCTGAGTATTACACTTTTTTTTTTATGTAATCGGAAGTATGCCTCTAGGAACAACGGTTCACCAGTTGTAACCCACGCACCTTGTTATCTATGCACCCTGTATATAGAGTAGAAAGATATTTTATATGTGTCGGAGGGGGGAGACACTATACGGGAGCATAGAAAGAACGAAGAGGGAGAAAAAAACAACTTCCGTTCTTGAGATTACTATAAAGCTTCGTGATGATGAGAAAAGAGGTAAAAAACAAGGAGAGCTGGAATGAATTTCTTTCATTTACGTTTTGACGAGATATCTCGTCCTATGATCTTAAAGGGTTAAGTCAAGATTGATTAAGCGAAATTTATTAGCAAATTTCTAGGCATAAGAGAGGATTAATTATGCAATTTGGATGTGTTAAGTTGGAGGGAGAAAAGACAAAGATAATAGCTCGGTTTTGCAAAATATTGTTTGTACCCTTTACGATCACGGACGAAATATTTCGTCCAAATGCCAGCGGAAGCAATTCAATCCAGTTTTCTGTGTTTTCTTTCATTTCTCCTCACCATTGCGAAATTTGTTGCACCCCTTTTCTGCCCCCCTCATTCTTTTTATAAGCTTGTTGATGATTTCCCCCCGAAATATAATGCATCTTTACCAAATACATGCAGCAAATACATGCCATATGTACCAAATAGATGCCGGAACCAAAGAGTGAGGGCGAAAGTAAAATCTACTGCAATATACATGAATCCTGCAGGGCTGTCCATAAATCCGTAGGAGTAAGAGGGGTGGAGATCTCTTCTGCACAGCACGTTACAAGGCATCCCAGATATGTTCAATACTGTTCATGTCTGGGGATTTAGATGGATAGCGGAAGTGTGTCTAAAGTCAGAAGAGTGTTCCTGGAGCCACTTTGTAGATGGTCGAGCCCCAGACGTGTGGGGTGTCGCATTGTCCTGCTGAAATTGTCCAAGTCCGTCGGAATGCACAATGGACATGAATGGGTGCAGGTGATCAGACAGGATGCTTACGCACCTGTCACCTGTCAGAGTCGTATCTAGACGTATCAGGGGTCCCATATCACGCCAACTGCACACGCCCCATACCATCACAGAGCCTTCACAAGCTTGAACAGACCCCTGTTGACATGTAGGGTCCATGGTTTCATGACCCGTACACATCCATCAGCTCGAAGCAATTGGTACTCGTCAGACCAGGTAACGTGTTTCCAGTCCTAAGCAGTCCAATGTCGGTGTTGTCGGGCCCAGGCGAGGCGTAAAGCTTTGTGTCGTGCAGTCATCAAGGGTACACGAGTGGGCCTTCGGCTCCGAAAGCCCATATCGATGATGTTTCATCGAATGGTTCGCACGCTGACACTTGTTGATGGCTCAGCATTGAAATCTGCAGCAATTTGTGGAATTTGTGGAAGGGTTGCACGTCTGTCACGTTTAATGATTCTCGTCAGTCCCGTTCTTGCATGATCTTTTTCCGGCCGCAGCGATGTCGTAGATTTAATTTTTTACCGGATTCCCGATATTCACGGTACACTCGTGAAATGGTCGTACATGAAAGTCCAAATTTCATCGCTACCTCGGAGATGCTATGCTCCATCTCTCGTTCGCCGACTATAACACCACGTTCAAACTCACTTAAATCTCGGTAACTTGCCATTGTAGCAGCAGTAACCGATCTAACAGCTATGCCAGGCACTTGTTGTGTTATATAGGCGTTGCCGACAGCAGCGCCGATTGGTTCCATATCTCCTTATTTGCATACGCATGCCTGTACCAGTTTTTTTGGCTCTTCAGTTTATCTCTGTCTCTCGCTCTCTGTTAATCCTGATTGTATCTTGCTCAGTGTTTTCTGATGGATTGTTCCCATAGAATGTGTATAATTATTTTATTCGTTGAATAAATAGAAGATGCTCTCCGACACGACACAACCCAGCCTCCCGGAGATGAAGAGAGGAAGTTGTCTTGCACAACAGCTCTGGACGTGAGCGGCCATCAATGAATAAATCTCGCTGTCTTTCTCTCTTACCTGCATTTTTGTTTTTTTTCTCTTCCACTTTTTTTTTTGCTTCTTTTATATTTGTTTCTTTCCTTTATTCCTAAAACGTGCGAACAAGTTTACCAATTTTATCGCCGATACGTCAAATATCTCATCCAAATTTGTTGCCAAAAGCCTGTACGTGAAGGGGTTAAGTATGGTGTATTACATCTGTCGTGAACACATATGAATTAAGTCACGAGAAAGTGTCCTTATTTCAGAGATTCCGAATCTTTTAACGCTACCTACGGCAACTGAAAGCTCTTAAACACTTTAGGAGCAGTCAGTCTATCACGCCGATTGATCATTGGCGATGAAAGTAGTTTAATAAATTAGAAAACTTATAGGACTTGAAGCATATAACGAAGTCTGTTACACGATGATTTTATACACAGATCCCATCTACTTTTCTTGCAGACATATACTTACCCGAAGATAGTGATGCTTCACACAAACAGTATTTAATTTAAATTGCTAATAAAAAATTTTTCTTGCTTAAAGGGAGGTGCCAATAACGTTCAATTATACAGGGTGGTGTTCTGTTAATGATCCGACAACCTCAAAGGTTTGTTAGTAGGCATCAAAAGGAACAAAAATTGCAATGGAACATGGTGTCGCAAACCACGTCGAGAGGGTGAAAATCGCAAAAAACTCACGCAGGTTTCGGCGTCACGCTGGAACGACAAAAAGTGCAATAATAATTGCAAAAAGATTTATTTGATTTATTATTACAAGAGTAGTGGCCACTGACGTCATTGCACAGTCTACAACGACGTAAGAACGATTCCCGGACGTGCTGAACATCGAGTTCAGCTGCAACCGCTCGTGTACTTGATTTGAGGAGTGCGTATATTGCGCGGTCTCCATGCATCACGCCGTGCTGAGTGGAAGGTCCCCGTCTCCCGCAGTAGTCGATCGATCGTGGCGAAGGTAGTATGGTGCGGACAGCGCCTCATCGGATATCGCTGTTCGTATATCCGCTGTGCTAAGCGCCCATTGCCATTTGCTCGAATGTAAATCAGATGCATATCAGTGTATTCCTCGTTCGTGCAGTCAGCCATCACGATATCAAGATACTCATTGAAACAGACAACTTACACGCAGCGCGTGATCCTACCACAGCGCATGCGTTTCGCGACGCTGCTTACGTCAGATATGGTGAGAGAACTCACGAACGCATTCAGCGATCAACTGGCAAATTTGTTCCAGACTCTGCCACGAAGCTGGGCTGGAAGAGATCTCGGCAACGGGATAAGTCCGGTGGCAGAGACCCTGGCGTTCATTCATTCAGCGATCAACTGGCATCCAACTTTCGTCTCCTCTGGACTCAGAGCCTGCATGCATTTTTCGCGATTTTCACCCTCTCAGCGTGGTTTGCGACGCCATGTTCCATTGCAATTTTTGTTCCTCTTGATGCCTACTAACAACTCTCTGTGTTTGTCGGTCCATTGACATAACACCCTGAATAGCAAACATGATGTATGATTACATACGATACTTACAAGCTGAAGAATGCAATTTCGAATAATTAAAATGTTCGTCTATCATCAAACTTATTTTTGAACTGAAAATTTTTAGCAGTCCCACCTAAATTATTAATAATATAAGAATGCAATCGCTTAATTTATATAAGTGTCACGAAAAACTTATTAATTTCAGAACTTTATATGATACAAGAATGAGTGATATAGGGTTCTAATGATCTTAAACAAAGCATGTGATAAACGCTGTTTTGAACATGAGCTGATGTATTCGGCTGCTGCAACAGCGCTGTAAGGTTAAGGGTACAAACATAGCATACGCCTGTTTCCGATTCTGCTAGTCGGGAACCGTTACGGATTGGTTAAAAATTGGAATTTCAATTAGTTTTCAACTAATCCATAAAGGTATGCACACGCGTGTTTCCGATTCCGGAATCCCGCGTCGTTTCTGGTTGGTTAAAAAAACCTGGATTTCAACGTTTATAGTTTTCAGGTTTCGCACGACTAACTGGATAAAACCTTTGTGTTTCCGATTCCGGCAATGGGTGGTGATCGGACCAATCGGAATGGTGAAACGCTCTGTTCATTTGCACAATTTTTTCTAATAAACGAGTTATAATTCATGAATCGGTTACGAACACTGGCGTTATGGCCTCCCTCAAGGGCGGGGTTGACAGGGCTTTGACTTGGGGGGGGGGGGCCCTGAGACTATCATAATTTTTTCTTCACAACAAATTCAGTATTGAGAGTCCCGTGAAGAATCTGATCGGAGGGCCATATTGCTAGATGTAGGGACCATGACTGCCGTACTGGAAAGGGGGAAATAATGTTTTTACAGTAAAAAACCGAAAAATGTAACCCTCCGGCTTCCCTGAGAAAAATCCCGTGTATGCATGCCTATGGTTAGGAAGAGGAAAAAGCATATTTTATTTTATTTTCCAAGAAGTTCAAGCACATTTTTTTCATAAGTGCTCAATGCAATCAGTATCCATATAATTTTCTCAATCTTTTCCATTGTACTTATACAAAAGTTTGAAAAAGGAAGAAATGTCGTGAAAATGCCCAAAAATGCCACAAAACTAAAAAAAAAGTCCTAACAAAGAAAAAGGCAAAAAAATGCAAATGCCATCAACACATCCCGGTCCCTAGTTATCACCATACTCCTTTTCAAACCTACAACCTGCTCATAAAGCTTGGCAGAGGGGCAATTTGTTTTCCTACTTTTTCTGCCACCTCGTTTCGCAAATTGTTTATTTTCCCTAAATAACAATTAGAAAAATTTTGAAAAAAAAAAAAATTTTCATTTGTGAGAGATATTCAAACAGTGACTAGATTTGATGAAATAATTAGCAGAAGAACCGAATTTTTGATGCATTACATGTGGCTAGGAACGCAACCAAATAAACAATGAATATGAATTTGAATATACAACCAAATAAACGATGAAGAGATGAAAGGGAATACAATGCCCACAAGAGTAAAAGTTTAGCGACTACATTGCCGTGTGTTTTGCCATACTATAAGTACTTATGGCGTGTACAAATGTGTGAGTGTTCCGTTTCTCTCATTTTATAGATAGAGCTAGTACATGATGCGCAGCTGACCGTTATGTTGGACCTTGAACAGAAAAAAGTTGGCCACCCCTGCTTTATGTTATCCCTCTTCCCAGATACTTTAATGACATTTCTGGAATCGAATCTGCTTTTTTTTCTTTACATCAGCATTTTTTTTTTCGTTTTTCTCTCTCTCGCCGTTTGACGAGTAAAAAAAAAATATACACACTATAAAGTAAAGCAGCTGGCTTGAGCGGAAACCAGCGTGCACTATGTTTTCGTACCCCAAGGCACCAAATTCGAAGTACCAGCTTCTAAAAGTTAGTCTAGCTCTGTGATGTTATATCACGTCGCGTGAGGTGAGTTGGATTTGTTTTAGTACGTTTCACAACTGTCTGACCACGAAAAAAAAAAATCGAATATTGATCAAATGCAAAAATAGGGCAAAAGACTTCAGAAACGTTCTTTCTTTCTGAAAATATTGCCATATGAGGCTGATAAATGCTTTCAAAATCATCAAAAATGCATTCAGACTATAGACTGGCTCGGGGTTTCAAATAATTCAAAATTTTGAATGTCAAAGAGGAACTTGTAGCATGGAGCCCGAGTGCCAGAAGGTGATCTCCGTGTTTGACCAAAAAACAGTGGTCGTGTCTCAACACAGCTGTTTTTATTTTCTCCCCATCACACAAAATTTTTTCGATTAACAAAAAACTATAGTTAAAAGTTCGACCTTTTAAGAATGGAAAATAAAATTCCCTGACCTAACGACAGTCGACACGATTATGGTAAAAACTTTCATTATCATTGACCTGAACTATGAATAAGCTAGGCAAATCTCTTTCATAAATGATAAATTTAAATTACGTTATATAATTTTTCTTATTTTAACATAATTATTCAAAGAAAGAGTGTTTCCATGATGAGTTCAAAAGAAATAAGATATTTTATGGTTGATTCTGAAATTAAACTAAAATACGAAAAAATATCTTCAAATAACTGAGAATTCAGCTCAGCTTTTTCGTAAAGGGGCAATGAGAAAAAAATTAAAATTTTATACCCTTGTAATTAAAAAACGATGAGTCAGCAAAAATTACATCTCTCTAATGTGCCGAAATGAATTTATTCCGTGACATTTGGCTAAAAACCCACCGAGATATTGGTGATTAAAATTTTTGATTTTTTTTTTTGCCTAGTTTTAAGTGCTGATGAAACATTTTCAAGACTTAAAAGTAGAAAAAAAAATCAAGATTTTAATCACGGATGTCTTAAAAAGTTTCTTTTATCTTAATGTCACGGGATAAAAATGTTTTCCATTTATTGATACCAATTTTATCAACACCTGTTTGATTAGAAGGCAGTATAAAAATTTTAATTTTCGTATATACTCCCAAATTAACACTCTACAGAGGCATCACTATCACTGCTGTATTTTCTTTTGCTGACATTTTTTCATGCATTAATTCAATTTTGAAATCAATCATAAAAACTTTTCATTTCTCTTTACGGACACAATTCTTGAAACATCCCTTATAATACTTTCACATTATATGTACTCACGGCCTGTAACAAGTATAAGATAAAGATAAAAGAGATATAGATAAAAGAGAAATCAGAAATTTAAGTTAGAGCCTCCAGAATAAAATGGACGTGGTTCATTGATACGAATTTGCTTAATGATATCCTCCTTGCAAATACATTAGTGTAGTATAAAACGAATTAATGTAAGTGAGAGTAGTGACCCAAGATAAGATTCAGTGATTTTTTGCAGAGGCCTGTATGATAAATTCCGAGGTAATGACACCGGTAATGCTAAAAAATACTTTGGAGTGCTTTTAAAAAATAAAATAAAATAGTGATCCACGGTATACTATAACCTTTTTACAGTCACGGGTTTATTATTACGCCCAAACACTAGTGGAATAAATTCAACAAATTCTCTGCGTTTTCTTTCCTCTCTCTTCACCATCGCGAAGCTTTATAGTATCCCTATGCACAAAGTTGCTCTTTTTTTCCCTCCTTTCTCTCTATGATTCTGTTAATGATTTTTTTGTGCACATGTTATCTTTTTTGCTACTATATACAGGTTAGAGCGAAATAGAATACGTAATCAAGGAAACAGTTATTTTCCGGATATTTTGCTTAGATGAACTCGGAAAGAAAAGTCACCACGTCTCCGCCGTGACACGAACCCAGGCCCTCTTGCATACAACGCAAGCATACTACGACAGGGCGTGGTCATGTCTCCAGTGGTGTAGATGGTAGCATGCTTGCCCGGTATGTAAGAGGGCCTAGGTTCGAGTCCCGGCAGGGACGTGGTGACTTCTCTTTCCGAGTCCATCTCAGCGAAAAAAAAAAAAAAAAAAAAAAATATATATATATATATATATATATATATATATATATATATAATAATAAATAAATAAATAAATATATATATTAGGTCATGTGTTCAAAACACCACAGCATATGAACATCTAATTTTGAATTGCGTTTGAAATACTAATAATAATAAAAAATACAGAAAATTGACCATTATATTACCAACACATGGCCATATTAACATCAGACACCTTACATATTTTATCCAATTTGTAAATTTATATTAACATTTGAAAAGAAAAATCTCAATTTATACTGAAAATACAAACTTTCATAGCTTATTAAATTCACACATTTCTCTTACTTATCATTATTCATATGGTGTACTTACTTTCTAAATTTTAATGTTAATTTTTTTGGTGTATAAAAATGGAGTTAGTTGTTTCTCATTTTAATATGCAATTTTGCCGATGACATCTGCTGTATAAGCTTGATTAACATTTCAAGGTTTTCGATGAAAATGTTTTTTGAACGATGAGGGACAAAAACGCTCTTCCCATATAGCCCTCCCCCCCATTCAAAATTATCTTTGGGTAGCACACATACAGCACGCCGCAAAAGTTTAGACACTTACGAAATTCACTCTTAAATTATGAAGAAACCGATTCATTGGAAACAAAGATTATATATCAGGTGAATTTCTTTCTCTATCTATACCTCTCTAAAAATATTATTCGAACATTTAAATACCAAAAAAACAGTGTTGTAATTTGTAATAAAAATTAGTTTTTGTAGAAAGAATGAGGTTCGGAGTAACGATCCTCCCTCTTCGTGGTCGAGTAACTGAACACGTACTCATTGATGAGTCGTCTTTCAAAACAATAATCATATTTATTTTGATTAAGGAGGATAGAGAAAAGTGCTACACAACGAGCACATTCACCTTACAACACCACACTCATAATCATATATAATCATAAGGAAAGGAAAAAAAAAGACCCCCGGGGGGAGCGTTTCCCTTTTCTTCTCTCTGTGGCTCCCGCGCTATCTTTTTCAGGGTAGTTTTTCCCTCTTTTGCTTCTTCGTTTAGCAGCTTCCCTGACGATTCGTCCCGGAACCTTACTCGTCCCCCCTTGGGAGCTCATTGTCTATTTTTTTTCAAGACAACTGAGCTTACCACATTTAGGAAAAGAAATGAACAAGGAAAAACATGTTCAAGCACACATACAAAAAAAAAATCACAAAATCAACAATTACCATCGTGGGATCAATGAAAATACCATACTGAGTACACATTAGTAATACATATGCACTGAAATGCATTCACATTTACAAATATTTTCCGTGTACTTTCCTAATATATACATTTCCCGACTTTTGCTTGTCCAGGCGTGCTGCTGAACACGTCTAAAAATTCTTTCGGTTTCGAATAATTGCCGTTGCTGTGAACTTCCAGCTTATCAGATAACCCCATTACGTGGTTCTGAATGTCCTGGACTGATTTCATTTTATGTGAACAGGAGCGTAGTCCACATCTCCAAATTCTACGTCCTGATCAAATATCAGTCCCACGTGTTGTACTCTGGCAATGTATGGCCTCTGCTTGACTTGGGTTCTAAGAGTCCAATATAGTCAACGCTCCAGACCTCGAATGGTTTTTCGGGTCTCACGATTGGTTGGATGGGTAGGCGATCTCTATACGTGACGGTGCGTCTGACTTGGCATTCTCGACGACTCCTACGAAACTTCTGAACATCCTTTTTGATGGTAGGCCAGTAGGACGAATACTTCATGCGTTGTTTCGTTTTGCGCTCCCCTAGATGTCCTGCCAAAGGTATTTCATGGGCCATCCGAAGCATTTCCATTCGTTTGCAGGTGGGAACGACAACCTGTACGATATTTTCGCCGTTTACGTTCTCGGAGTGAGTGAGAACACCATTCCTTACGCCATAAGATCTTTGGCCAAGACGTACGAAGTCCCAGCCCTCCTCGAGATCGCCATCTCCAATTTGCAAACCGATAAAGTCTTGGTCTTCTTTATCGGGGACTTGTGATGCATCAGGGATGCAGTTCCCTCCTTCCACGTTCGAATCCAGGAGTTGTACGACCGACATCGTTGAGTCTCCGGTATGCCGAATGGACCCAGTGAGTTGCACACTTTCTGACAGCGCGTCGTACGCAGTTGAGCATATTAACATGTCGTTAACAAGTTTCTTCGACACGGCACAAGTTACAGGAATGTCGCTGTGCATACCATCATCGATTCTCATCGGGATAACTTTCAGTGCCGCTACCTCAGTTTCCCCGAACGCAGATATTATTCGTATAGTACCTTCTCCGTCGCAGTTCGAAGGCACCAAATCCTCTCTCAGAACTGATATCTGAGCTCCATTATCAATAATCGCTTTGAATTTTTTCGTTCCGCATTTGATGGGTGCAATTTTAAGTTCATCGATTTTCCCCGTGACCTTCGCAGAAGACACAGGAATCGAAACCTTCACCGTCAAAATATTCGAGGCTTCACTTGGTTCCACCGTCGTTAATTGACTCTGTGCATTCACAACGGCATGCCCTTTCGCGTTATTGTTGCAAGCCCTCGATATGTGCCCAACCGAGCCACAAGAATAGCAAGTTGGCTTCACAAAGGTTCTACGTGTTTCGGTTTTGAGTCCTGGCCTGGAATTCGGTGCTTTAGGAGGAAAACTTCTACTGTTACCATATTTGCCTGCTTCATCTTTCACGTTATCATTGCCCGAGACCACCTTCTTGAAGTTTGACCGCACACTTTCGTATTCATCCAGCTTGTCAGCTAGGATAGACGGAGATATGAAAGAGGCCCATTCGTCCACGAAATGGTCACGTATATCGCCGGGAACTCGTCGTTTTAGTTGGTCAGTAATGACAAGGCTCTTCAGTGCCTCGAAGTCACCAACGTCCAGACCCCGGATCCACTCTTCGAAGAAGTTCGATATTTCGAAGACAAATTCTCGCCATGATTTCGCCGGGTTGCGTTGATGTTTGGTGAATTTTTGCCGGAAATGTTCTGGACTTAATTTGAATTTCCTAAGGAGGATCTCCTTAATGTACTCATAATCATCAAACTTCTCTTCCGATTCTCGGGCAATTAATTGGGTTATGTCTGACGGCAATAAGGTCAGCAAAGCTGACACCCAGTTTCTTTTGTCCACCCCGATCCTATTCGCCTGGCGTTCAAATATTATGAGAAATAAGGCGATGTCATCCTCCTTGGCGTCGAATTTTGGAACAAGCCTCGTCAGTTCCGTACTGAATGAGGTTAAATTCTGTCGTCCATTTGTGGACGCATTCGTCCTTTCCATCTCCAGGCGGAGTTTTTCCATTCGAAAGAGGTGTTCTCGTTCTTCACGCATCCTCCCTTCAGCTAGGTCACGCTCTTCTCGTGCTTCCCTGTCTCCCTTGATGACGGCTAACTGCTCTCGGATGAACTCCTCGTCATAGCCGTCACATTTGAGAATGCTATTCCTCAAGTCCAATATGTTCGATCCGTCCTTGACCACCAGACCCAACTCTTCTGCCAAAACCACCAAATCATCCCTCCTTGCACGCCCGAGGTATGCCATGTTGCTTGGTATAGCGTTTTTTTTTTTCACTTATATAAATGTTCGCACCTAGTCTACGTCATATACTAATGACTAATCATTCGAGAAAAAAAAAATATATATAGATAGATATATGCACAATAATACTGACGTATTTCAAACAAACCCCAAAAAAAAAATATATATATATATATATATATAAAATCGTACATTCGAAGATAATTGTAAAAAAAAAATTAGTATGTGCGATAATACTGCTGTTCAAAAAAAAAAAAAAAAAATCACATTCTCAATAATAAACTGACGTTTCAAAAAAAAAAAATCATTTTCTGAGCGAATAATACTGACGTATCTTTCCAAAAAAAAAAATCAGTACTCGCGTAATTACCGCCGTTTCAACACACAACAGAGCAATGATGCTCTCACTTGACACACAACAGGGCAATAATGCTCTCACGTATATCACTAGAGCTGATGCTCGCCACACGAACCGCCGGAGCAATGATGCTCGTCAACTATGACGCTGGAGCTGATGCTCGATGAATACGCCACTGGAGCTGATGCTCGCCACCTACGCCTCTGGAGCAATGATGCTCGTCACCTACGCCTCTGGAGCAATGATGCTCGCTGAATACGCCACTGGAGCTGATGCTCGCCACCTACGCCTCTGGAGCAATGATGCTCGCCACCTACGCCTCTGGAGCAATGATGCTCGCCACCTACGCCTCTGGAGCAATGATGCTCGCTGAATACGCCACTGGAGTTGATGCTCGCCACCTACGCCTCTGGAACAATGATGCTCGTCA
Organism: Pholcus phalangioides; assembly: GCF_987345545.1. Taxonomy (NCBI): domain Eukaryota; kingdom Metazoa; phylum Arthropoda; class Arachnida; order Araneae; family Pholcidae; genus Pholcus; species Pholcus phalangioides. The sequence goes on along the minus strand of NW_028301608.1, from coordinate 94,232,020 downwards.
ACTATGCCGCTGGAGCTGATGCTCGCTGAGTACGCCACTGGAGCTGATGCTCGCTGAGTACGCCACTGGAGCTGATGCTCGCTGAATACGCCACTGGAGCTGATGCTCGCTGCCTACGCCTCTGGAGCTGATGCTCGTCAACTATGCCGCTGGAGCTGATGCTCGCTGAATACGCCACTGGAGCTGATGCTCGCTGAATATGCCATTGGAGCTGATGCTCGCCTCATACGCCTCTGGAGCAAATGATGCTCTTCACCTTTCAACTGCAGAGCAATGGTGCTCTCAGGAACCACCCGTCATCAGCAGTCCATGCTTTCTCTTTCAGCTTGACAATCGAGGAACGCTGTGGCCATTTTGTCCTTCTTCATAAGTGTTATTCTTCAAAATGTTCCCCCGATTTTTTTTTCAGTTCTAAATCCTACCGACTGCGCCAGTAACGATCCTCCCTCTTCGTGGTCGAGTAACTGAACACGTACTCATTGATGAGTCGTCTTTCAAAACAATAATCATATTTATTTTGATTAAGGAGGATAGAGAAAAGTGCTACACAACGAGCACATTCACCTTACAACACCACACTCATAATCATATATAATCATAAGGAAAGGAAAAAAAAAGACCCCCGGGGGGAGCGTTTCCCTTTTCTTCTCTCTGTGGCTCCCGCGCTATCTTTTTCAGGGTAGTTTTTCCCTCTTTTGCTTCTTCGTTTAGCAGCTTCCCTGACGATTCGTCCCGGAACCTTACTTTCGGGTTCGCAAAAGTTTAGCCCCAAATGAAGAATTTTCGCGATTGGTCGTCGAAACATGCAAATTCGCCACTAATGACGTTACCGCCGTTCAGTATTTATGCTCGTCTCCCGACAGCATCGGTTATTCGAGATGCTGCGAACTACAGCGAGCGGTTCTTATAAATAAACAGAATTTCGATGCTGAAATCGGAAGGGTAGACTTTTTTGAAAAACAGTTTTCTCACAACGTTCTAGAATGCCTATCTATCGAATATTATCTGGAGGTGGTACACATAGTGCTTAACATCGATCCAGACCAAAGCTGCATTAAGAGTCTTCTTTCAAGCGACTTTGATCCAGACTGGCATCTACGTAATTGTTGACTGCGCTGCAATTTACAAGCTCGTCTGGACTGAGTGTGAATGGATACGATTCGCATACACGAATACGAGAAACACGTATGATAGTATTTACATACATTTTTATAAAAAAAATCAGCTTTTGCTGATTTACAAAAAACACAAAGATATCGGAAATGGACAAAATAAACTTAGGACGGGATTACACTATAAAAGTTTGGTAAAATATTTTTACAAAATTTTGAGGAAAACAACCGATAAGCATATTGGCTACATTCGATCGAATGTTATATACGATACGCTTATTGGTTGCACTGAAACTTTTATTGTATAATCCCGGTCTTAGTGTTTCCCGGGGCTACCATAGTTTTTTTAAGCCCAAAAATTTAAATTACATACATCCAGTCTCGGGGCCGTCTTTACTAAATGGGGCCCTTGTCGAAAACTACTCAATTATTCAGATATTCATTAATATTGCCATAGAAACACCATCATATATATACAGGGTGTCCCATATATTTGTAAATAGTTGGAAAATTCACAAGAATTGAAGGAATTCGTATATTTGAATGCGCTTGGCGAAAAAGTTTTTCTCACGAAGTGGGAAGGATTTCTTTTTTTTAAAAAAGTACAAAAAATTTCAATTTTTTATCAATAGAGGGCACTTCACGAAAGCGAATCACTGGAAATATGCAAATCAGAGTCCTATAAAATGCAGGTTATAGAATTGACAGCTCATTTACGAGTTTTCCTGTTTCTGGCGCTTGTATAAGGTTTTCATTGTGATGTTGACATTGGTAGGTAAAGCTGTATTGGTGAAGTTATTTCACCTCAGCCACGAATCACCAGCTGAAGATTTGTGAACATTTTGGACACGGAAGAAATTGAAGAAAAGTTCAGGTCCAATCATTTGTGATTTGCTTTCCTGAAGTACCTACTATCGACAAAAATGTGAACTAAATCTTTTTCAGTTCCAAAAAATACCCCTTCATGAGAATAACTATTTCTCAAACCGCATCCAAATATACCAATTTCCTTCAATTTTTATGAACTTTTAAAATATTTACGAATTTATTGGACACCCTGTATATGACAGGCACCGCACACCTCTAAGAGATACTCTAGGCAGATTCTTTTCATTCTTGCTTTTCCCAGAGCCTTTCCAAGTCGACCCTGTAAGCGTAAATACATCCGAGATCTATGAATCGATATATTTAATAATAATAATACTTACGAACTGTTGTGCAATGCAATTATTCGAATATTATATTATCACATGATTTTTTAATATTAATTATTTTTTGCCACTTATATTCGAATTAGCTTTTGATATTTGATGGCTCCACACACTTTATTTATATCTTTTGTTTTTACGTAGATCAGTATTATTCATCCGCTGGAACATGGGAGTTTTCTGCTGGTCCGCGAAATTTCGGCAAATTCTCATAGCCACTAGCGGAATCAGAAAGATAGTTTTGAAATCTCTATTTCTGTGAAAAAAAGTCACTTATTCAGTCGTATCGGTAATATAAACGAATTGGTGAAATCGAATGGAAGTTAATGAAGTGGAATATCTCAGACGCCACGTAAACAGTGTATGCCCAACTACGGAAAAAATGAAACCTTGAACCATAATTCGTTTATTGGACTTCCGTAGATGAGACTATATAACGGCTCATACTCTCTCCATCATCCTTTAATTGTCATCATTACATTTTCGTCGACATATTTGCTGAGGGCCCTTTGGCTTACTTGGCTATCTTGATAACATCAGAGCAGTGATTTGCGAATGAAAGACGTTCGTCAAAGATTTCTCCAAAAAATCTGTTTGTGTCAGAAAGGTAAATTATATTACCTTGAACATTGGGGAATGAATGCATTCACTTTCCCTTTCCGATATTTTGATATCTATATATAAATGTGAAAGTATGTGTGTCTGTCTGTATGTATGTATGTCTGTTCTTTATACAAATCTACAGTTTTAGGCCGATCGTCGCCAGATTTTGCATATATACCAAACAGGACCGGGATTGAACCGTAGGCTACTTTAAAAGTTCGTCAGAGCTGGGCAAATGCCCGAAATGGGCGAAACACTGTCGGGCAACAATGGTTTTGGGGCCTCAACAATTACTTTCTGAACGTTTACTTTGGTTACCGTGGTTTCCAACAATGCGTTTCAGACGTGTATATATGCCTTTACAATGGTTTGTCACACCTTCAATTCTGTTATTATAACAGTTTATTCCGTTATAACGGTTTGTAACTTTTCCAATCCTCCCAGTAATTGAAGAAAACCCGGGAAGAGCGCCGGGTATTTCTGCTAGCCTATATACAGGGTATCCCGTAAATGCTAATGCGGTCTTTATCTCATCAACCGCCCATCGTAGAGGTATAATTTCAATTTAAAAAATGCTTAAAAGGCGTTTGAATAATATTCGCTACACAAGCTGGGCGTATGACGTCGCTAACAAGAGATAATAACTACGACGACAAAACTGAGAATAAAAATGTTTAACGCCAGCTGATGAACTCAATGCTTGCCTCAAATCATCAACACTCTGGCACGAAGTTAAAAAATTATCATTATCCACTAACATGCGAGTTCAACTGAAAAATGACTCAGCACTGCTATCATTTATTTTCACGTCAGTTGATCAAACTTGGCAATGGAAGAATTCCCGTAGAGACCCAAGCACTGGACTCATTACGTTCCCAAATGGATTTTGCCAGTTGTTAAACTCAGTTCAAGAACTTGCAGACAGAGTCTTTCCAAACATTGAACAAAATCACCGAAACCATGGGTGGCTTTGTGAGAGAGCGATTCTTACATCGAAAAATGACAGTGTGAACAAGATCAACGAAAAAATCCTAAAAATTATTTCGGGAGACTCCACATCTTACAAATCGGTTGACACTGTCACAGACACAGAGCACACAGTTCTGTATTCTGCAGAATTTATGAACTGTTTGGATATTCCGGGTGTGCCACCACACAATTTGACACTCAAAGTCGGAGCACCTATAATGTTTTTAAGAAATTTGGAAATTCAAGAAAAATGGCTAAAAATCTGTTTACGTAATACTTGAATGGCCCCCTATCCCAATTATCACTGAAGAAATGTCATTCAGTTTAAAGCGATTACAGTTCCCGATTTGTTTAACTTTTGCCATGACAATCAACAAGGCCAGTCGTTAGCAGTGGCATTTATCAACCAACTTGAGTCCTGTTTTTCACACGGACAGCTTTTTGTACATCTACACACCCGATGGGAAAACAAAAAATATTGTGTATCCACAAGCGATTGCCTCAAGTTTTTAATTAAAATATTAAAAACTAAAAGTAATTTTTTCTTACTTGATGCAGAAATTTTTTTGATTAAGAAATAATTAATAAGCTATACGAATATAATTTTTTTACTGGACGGGCAACGTCGCCGGGTATCAGCTAGTAGAAGATAAATTCAAATAAATAAATATTATAAAAAAATCGGGATGAAAGATGCTTTACAAAACTTGGAAAAAAAACAACCGATAAGCCTACATTCACTCGAATGTAACCAATAACTCTTATTGGTTGCATTTTTTCAAGTTTCATAAAATAACTTTTATAGTGTAATCCCGACATAATTTGAAGTAATAATAATGAGTGGGAGGTTAGGGCATTTCCCTCCTATTATTAATATTATTAGTTTTCCGCAGTTTCTAAAATTATTTCTCCCATTTATGCCGGTCCACGAAATTGTTCACTTATTAATCTCACTGATCCGCAAGTGGAAAAAAAGCTGAATACCGACGTAGAGATGATTTAAAAATAATTTGAAAAATAAGTTGTTATGATTCACACTCATGCTTAGTAGCACGGATTTCAGAATTTTTAGTTTCTTTTTTAATCAGCTATTTGCATAATTTATTTTGCCATCTAAATTTTGCCTGAAACGCGAATTCGTATCCCTATTGAAACATGTTCCAAAACATTTTAGGGAAAAGAACTGTTGTAGAGTAACATGGGTAGAGTAAACATTCAAACGTTATTTTCCGCACTCATTTCTTTTCCCATGGACATTTCACATTCGTGCTTATGGCATGGGGGCGCGATAGATCCTCAATTGGATTTTTCTTATGATTGTAGAGATATATCTAAACAAAATGAGTAATTTTGTTGTGAATATATACATCATTTATTTACGTACAAGTCGAAATTTAGAGATACTGTCTAATATAAATTCTGATTTCCTTTAGATTTAGAAGAATACTCACGATCTGTCAAATATAAATATAAGAAACATTCCCATCACACATACATATTTGATTTCCTCTGTGATTTTTTTTATATCTGAGACATTTTTTCGACATGAGCAAACAGTGATGGAAAAATATATTTCGCGATTCATCTAACTGTGAAAATTAATGAAAACGAATAATAGTTAGTTGATGCAATAAAGACAAAAAATTGTGCTGTTCTTTGTTTCGGGTAGATTTTCAGTGCTTATTGCTACCAAGTACAGGGAAGAAGAGCTTTGTTAATTTTTTTCGACTTTGAACGATGAATTTGTCTTGAAAGTGGTCTCATCGGCAATCGTTTGTATTTCGAGTGTGGCCCAAAGCAGTTTCTCTTTTATCAATGCTGCTCAAAAATGTTTCCCCACCCCCAATGCTACCCAAAAGATTGAATAGCCGCCCCCCCCCCCAGGTAGAAATCAACAGCAAGAAACAGAAACGTACACCGAAAACCTTGTTAACCCTTTAAGCGGATTTTAAAATTTTAAAACCTGATCCGCATTATAACAGCTACATTTGAAATTGCGAAACCTATTTTCAAGAAGAATTATCATTTTTTCCGATTGTGAACTGATAACTGCACCCCCCCCCCCAAAAAGAAAATTTACACCGCCCATCGCTTTTATTTCCCTCACTATGATACAAAAACACTTGCCATGACGTGTGTAGCTTTCTAAAAGAATTTAAATTTTCGGGAATAATTTTTGGGAAAAAATCTTTTTGTATTATTTTACTGAGTGTATATTTTTTTACTGCGCTGAAAGAAGGGGGGGGGGAAAGCACACAATATCTATTTTTCTCGCTTTTTCTCTTATCTAACCTTGAACAAGAGCTGAATTCGCCCATTGGCAATTGATTGGTTAGAGAGGGGTGAGGGAAATGGAAAACGTGTTTTTCACGGTAAAAAAACCTTCGATGCGTTTTTAGAAGGCGAAATATTTCGGGGTGGCTGAAATAAAGTAGATCAAGTTTGATGAGATATCTCGGGATTGACGTTGAGAGGGTTAAACATCAGTGGAAGTTGGGCAGAGGTGAGGCTGGTGGACGTAACTCGAAATCATGCAAATGCAGGAGATAGAAGAATATCAACCTTTTACGTGCTGTTTTATCGCGCTTCTATGTATTTATTCATTTACGTTGTAGTCAATAAATTGCTTGTAAGAATTTTCATGCATCAAATGCATCTGTAATTTATTTCCCATCATGCTAACCGGTAAATATTATTATGCGTTCCCGTTCAATTTTCCATTTCTAAGAATTCACTGGAATTTTTTTCAATCAGGCATATCTGCTCATATAATTTTTTTTGTAATTTGCATAGTGAGTGACCTCTCATTTAGCAGTCTTCAGTCTTCAAGTATACCTACGTTCTACAAGATTGTCCGAATTGATGCTAATTGCAATGCTAGGTTATGATGGACCCTTTCATGCGCCGCATCAATTTCGTGAATGGGTAGGTCAATGAGGTAAGATGGCACTGTGAACATGGACTACTTTTTGGATTCTGATATAATGATTATCTTGAGAATAAAGCTGTTTATAGTGGAACAAAAACTCTTCTACTATGCCCAACATGATAGCTGATCTATAATGCAATTTTGCATTTAGCAACAAATCGAAACCAAATGTATGGATGGATAACCATATGGCATCTCATATTATTAAATTTCATAAAATATAAATGTTCTTAATTTAGAAAGGTATCTCTCTGTCTCATATATTGGTCTACCATATTAAAGAATATAATTCATTGTCATACTCACATGCTATATTTAATGAATGTTAATTTTAGAAAAGCGTTCGGAACTTGTATATTCTTATTAAAAACTACAGCAAAAATTATGGGGGGGGGGCGGCAGTTGCAGTTTTTCCTCTCAGAAATCATAATCTAATCACAATCAGATCGAGGCGTATCGGAGGGACGGATGTTCGCGCCTTCCTCCAAAATGATAAAAAATTGTCAATATTTTTGAAAATTGTAAAGAAAAAAATATTGAATTATTTCTTTACGCATGCTATAAATTAGTGTTAATTTGAAATGCTTTTTGAAGGTTAGTGACACGAAATTTCTCTGGAAGAGATTCTTTGTATCGCTCCTTCAAATCCGATGCACCAGTATATTCTGCGTACACTTCGAAGCACGACACAATGCAATTATTATTATTTAACCGATATTCTTCGAAACAAAAAGTTTTAAGTCAATAAATTCATAGGTTTGTAGGAGAACATTGATATGTCAAGGAAACAGTTATTTTCCGGATATTATGCCGAGGCGAACTCGGAAAGAAAAGTCATCACGTCTCCGCCGGGACTCGAACCCAGGCCCTCTTGCATACCGGGCAAGCACGCTACCATCTACACCACTGGAGACACATGACTCTGCCTTCCTAATTTCACGCACTGTGTCGTGAGGCACTGAAGTAGAGGCATTAGTAGCCTCTCTTAACTTCGGGAAATGGCCCCCGGGTGGGACGGTTTAGAGAGATATAGATGGCTTCTTTCTCAGCCAGAGCTATCAAGGAAACAGTTATTTTCAGGATATTATGCCGAGTAATATCCAGATAATAGTAATAGCCAAAAAAATAACTGTTTCCTTGATATCTCTGGCTGAGAAAGAAGCCATCTATATCTTTCTGGAACATTGATGGTTATACAGTTGGTTATTTTCTGGGCATGGCGATACAAACGATCCTTCTTACATTTGTATATGCTTTTATCCACTGTGAAAAATCCATTAAGATGTAAAAATATGTGCAAAATATCTTGTCTGAATTGCTCATTCTCCTGATTGATACGTAAAGTTATTGCAATTAAAATTGAAGCTGGAACCATATATTTCTTCTCATTGAAACATCCACAACTAAAATTACCGGACACTCCGTATATACGTAGTGTCTCAGTGTCCTGAAATTAGGATGTCTTTCTGTTCCGCAAATATTTTATTTATGGACATACAGGGTTGATACTATTGACACTGCAATAATTACACACGTGATAACTTGTGAAAAACTAATATGGAAAAGTGTTTTCACCGTTTTTTTGATTCGACCTGTAATTTATGGAGTTATAACGCTTTACAAATTGCTTAAATCACTTCATAATCCTGTTAAATTCACCGAACGTACACCTTAGCGTTTTTGAAGGTGATAAAAATTTTATTAGCCCTAAGAGAAATTGAGAAAGCAATTGAGGAAGCAAGCCAGTGTGCGTGTGTATTTTTCCCTTGCACTTTTCAAATTTTACGTGGTTGTTAGGACGGGATTACACTATGAAAGTTCAATAAAAATCCCTTTATAAAACTTGAAAAAAACAGCCAATAATCGTATAAATTACATTCGCTCCAGTGTAACCAATGCGCTTATTGGTGACATTTTTGTTTTATAAAATAACCTTTATCAAACTTTTATATTATAATCCCGGCCTTATTCACAAAAAATAAAAATGTTTTTGCTTTGATCTAAGTTGCAAAACGTTCGTGCTCATTTGATTTGTCTCGTTTAAATAAAAAAAAGTAACGCTAGCAATTTTGAGAAGAGATTTTTTTCCAGTTCCGATTTAGAAGCTTCCGAAGATTTACATGTTGTATCACAGCATTTGATTGCAATTCTGCAATACAATTAACTGAGTAACACAACAAGCATAATGAATGAAATCGATCACAGTTACAAATTGTCATTGTAACGCGTATAGTTTAATTTTTTTAGAGCATCTCAAAGAGCATCTTTTAGAGAGATCTTTTAGATCATCTCTTTAGAGCATCTGAGAGTGTGTGTGTGTGTATGAAACAATATTCAAAATTGTATTTAGAAGAACAAACAATTAGAGATGGCTTTAAATTTTTACAATGAAAGCTAAGGAGTTTCTGCTAAGAAGAGCCCGGGGTAACCGTCCCTTTAGTGAATACGCCCTTGAATGAAACTTCATTTGAAGGGAAATGACCGAGTTCAGCGCGAATCATGTGGCTGGAATAAATTTCGAAGTCATCAAAACATTTCTTGCGAAAAGGTAAAGTAAATTCATTGACATTTCAGTGAGATAAAAATGAATTGAAGTCAAAAGGAAATGAAAAATTTTCATTGCAACATGTAGAAATCGGTATGAAAATGTGACTCGATGAATAATCAATAGAAAACATCCGAAACTACTAACTATTTCGAATGTCACTTCATAAAATAATTACTTTGGTTCAAAAATTCTGTTTGAACCGTTATTATTATTTTACTGTGTTTCCAGCAATCACTCCTTCGTAAGCTACCATTTTAACATTCTTTATTGAAGCTTTTTACGCGTAATAGTTTCGATGAAATTTTAAAATAACTTACTAAAAAATATATTGCCCTGTTTTATTGACCAACATGTGATCTAATTCGAAAGATAGGGTGAGAAAAGAATGATCGCGCAGTAAACACCATGCACTGTATGCACCTTCCCTCAAAATATTTCACTTAACAGTGGAGAGAAAATTATCACATTTTGGAAAAAAAAGATTGTTGATTTGGTTAAACTATTTTTCAAATTGATCTCATTCATCACTTTACAAAAATTGTGATAAGTTCGCAGATATTGCTGCCGAAGATAACACGAAACAACAAGGTTATAACATCACACTACATGGAGAGAAAAAGTGCCAACATGAAGAAATGAATGCTTCAGTTCATTTCCAAAAGCTGCAACCCTCTGCTGGGGGAAAAATTTACTTTCGTTGGGGTGTTTGGGGAGTAACTGACCGTAACAAAACGGACACGTCACAAAAATTCAAACCTAATTTACTAAATATTCGCTCGATCCTGAAACGAAAAACACTTGTCTATTTAGTTTTTCACAAGGAATCACACGTTTAATTATTGGGCGGTCGCTAGTATCCACCCTGTATATTATTAAAATTATTATTATATATATATATATATATATATATATATATATATATATCAGCCATATTTCAATTTTCAGAGAAAGAAGAACGAAATTTGCATTTAAAGCTGTAAAGATTCTAAAACCGTGTTTACCATTATTTATTATTCGAGAAAAAAAATTGAATGAAAGTAAAATAAATAAAATTAATAACAATTTTTTTATGTCCCCATTTGTTGGAATCGAAACCTAGCAAATTTTGACAAATTTCATAATCAATACAGCTCATCGGTTATGCTTAAGGTTACCAGACGTCCTCTTTTTCGCTGTCATTTCAAGCGTCCTCCTAAGTTTCGGAGTATTGACCCCTTTTGTCCTCCTTTTCAGGTTTCCCGAATTACTCTTTTTTTTCCCTTCGGAAAATAATTTTTCACTCTGAAACATATATTTCCTTATTGATATGGGAATATTTGTGTGTTTTTTTTTCTTTTTTCATACGTTTACGCTCTAATGACCAATCGACGCTGAAATTCCCAGAACACAAGAACCCAAGTTGCCTCCAACCCAGATGCTATTCTGATCATAACCTAGCTTGCGTAACCAAGATAATGTGAAAAAAAACCGTCCGAAAACAGCCCTGGAAGAAGAAAATCGCTACATCAATTTTGAGAATACCATTGTTTGTGCTCACCAAAAACAGCAAATGCCATGTACTGAAGTGGGGAGGGAGTGTTTTCCCTTCCATTCAGAATTAAAGTAGCAGGCGGCCTCCACTTCGTCAAACAGCAAGGCTCAACAAGGCTATGAAAATTGCCACAAAAGACAAGGTTTTCGCTAAGAAGAAATCCCCTCCATGCTCCAGGCAAAGGCAGCAATATAATAAAAATGGTGCGAATAATTCATTATAAACGATGGGAGACGGATCTTTGTATTTTTTTAGTGGTTCTGGTTCAGTTGGTAAAAATTATTGAGGTGAGCGAGGTATCGGTCTGTGTAGCGGTGCCATCTCTTGGGGAAATAAAAAACGACGTTAATGAGAGTGCGCGCAGGCACCTCCTTTCTGTATTTCGAACCTGGTAATCCTAGTTATGTTAGTTGGTGTTGTAGTCAAATTAACAACTTCGCAAAAGATATATATCTTTCGTATTCCTATTTTTGAAATTTAGCAACCCTGCATATAGTTGCAGTAATATTTTAAATGGAATTGAATAAAATTTTTCGTTACATTTCAAGTCTATTTCGATAACTTGTATTTGGATATACTTACTATCTGATGAATTTAATAAAAACATTGTTAAACATGAATTCTATTTTCATACAAATTTCACATAGCTTTAAGAAGATCAACATTAATCCATATTGTCAGGGATTAAATATTCTCTCTGCAATATCTTGGTGGAATGGTTGTAGTAATCCTTTACTGGCCAATGAAAACGTTATCAGCATTTCCCTTAACAGACCACGTATTCTTTTATTGGTACCGTAATTTCCTGCGTATAATCGACACAGATGAGAATTTCACTAGTTTGAGAAAAAAATGACATTACAAATTATCCGCATATACAGGGTGTCCTGTAAGTACTAGCACGGCCTTTATCCTATCTTACGTAGAGGTGTGATTCCAATTTAAAAAAATACTCAACAGGCGTTCAGATATTGCCCTGTACCAGTTTTGAGAGTGAAAATACAGTGTGTTCGAATGTAACGTCGCTCTTTCCCAAATTCCACCGTTTTTCGATTTCCAATATCTCTGTGACTATTATACTGAGAAATATGGAATTTTTTTTTGTTGGCGTCAAGAGAGACAGGACAACAACTTTCTAATTGGAAGTTGGAGCACAGGGAGACTATATGAAAATTTAAATTATTTTTATTTTGTCACACACTGTATTTTCACTTTAAAAACTTGTGTACAGGGTCATTTCTAAACGTCTGTTGAGTATTTTTTAAATTGGAATCATACCTCTACTACAGACGGTTGATGAGATAAAGGTCGTGCTGGCACTTACAGTACACCTTGTATATACGAATTATAATGGTTGGTATGGAATTTTAAGGAATGGAAGCGGGTTTTAATCACATTTTTTGTGTAAAAAAAATGCCGATTATTCTATTTTTTTTTACAAATTAATGTTAAAAAAATATTTCCGTTTGAATCTCAACAAAAGAAGCCGCAGATAATTCGCAGTGGTTCAAAATCCGCACTCAGAAATTCTGAAGTTTTTCGACGATTAGAAGATTCATGCGCAGGAAAATACGTTACGCTCTTTTCACATTTAAGTATACATATGTTGAAGTATTTAAATAGACATGCCAATAATTTGGTGCATAGTGAATATTAATTAGCTTACTTTCTGAGAAGGAAAAAGAAAAAAAGAAAAAAAAGTTACTACAGTGCAGTCGGCCTCGCTTACTCGGATATCAAAGGTTCCAGCACACAATATCCGATTAAACGGGATCTAATTATGAGGATAACAATATTCAATTGCAATTTTACAACGTTAGTATAGTTTGTATATTGAAAACTGATGAAGGATAAATATTAATGAATTACGGTTAGATGAAGACTATTTTTACAAACTGAAAAAACAACCGTAATGAATATTGCGCACTCATTTGTGAAAGAATACAATTAAATAATCCTATTTCTGATTTCACGTACGCTCATTATACAGTATTAGGGCCATATAACAAGGGCTGTATCATGAGGCGTGAGAGGAACACCCACTAGATAACTGATAATTCTCTAGTAGGTGTAGCTGGAGTCTGTACCGGCTGACGTGACGCGTGACATCATTCTCCTGTAGAGCCGAGTGCACCCATTTTGCTACCTTGTTAATTATGGTAGTTTGTGCAATCGGTGCACTGCCCATTTTACTGAATTATTTCAAAAACTATATTTTCGATTATTTTTATTAATATCTGTTTATTTATTGGCTTGATTCGTTCAGTGATTTAAACATTTAAAATAAGAAATTTTGAATTTGCTTATGAGGTAACTTCCACTAAGGATCTATTCAGTTGAATCACATACGAGTTAATTTCTTATTGGAACGATTGAAAGCCAACGCGAGACAGATAATTTCAAAACTATTTTCAACTTAAACTTCCTAGAATTTTAATTATTATATTTTTGTTTTTGTTTCAATTAGGTGTAGCTTTAAGAAGTGTTGACTTCGCTATTACCCGTACAACTGCAACATAAACATATGGAAAGCCAGTGGCGTCGTAGCCGGACGTGCTCAAGCACCGCACAGTAATTTATAGTATTGGTCTGAGCACAAAGAAATTGATTCAGAAATCTAAATTTCCTATGTAACGATTAAAACGATCACGCATAAGTTTTAAACACTTCTGACGTCCTGTGGGAAGCAAATATAAAGAGAGTCCCTAATATACAACGTTTGAAATTAATTATTATTATTTTGAATGCTAAATATCAAAAGACACATTATAACTCACCGTCCATTTTGCTTGGGTTTAATCCACTTTACAAAAACATTATAAAAATACTATATGCCCATACCTGGGACAATAAAACAACACTATAAATGAGAAATTTCTCTCAATCGTATGGCGATGTCGTTTGCCATAACAAAGTAGCAGGGTCGTGACTTCACACAGCACCTGCGAGAACACGCCCACTAAGGCAAGGTGGCAAGAGCACCATCAAAGAGATGAAACAGCCCTTACTATATAGCCCTGCATTACATTGAGATAGTAAATATTAGTTTAGTTCATTCCACAGAATACTATGTATTTTGAGCGTAATGGTTGCTTGAAATTTCATCTGCCAATGTATCGTACTTACATCCTGCATTTGATGAATATCATATCCGTTTACGAACTGAAACAGAAAAATTCAGTATACCGAGAAGAAAAGATTGTACGTCCGGGAATAATCGTTATTTAAAAGAAACAAAATCAAACACTTACCGCCTGATATTGAGTAGTATGAGCAGTACAGTGAAATGCATTTCCGCACAATTAAGAGCATGCCATTTTTTCCGGTGCAATTCAATATAATAATTTATTTCGCTTATTTATTTGAAGTGACTTATCACGTGAAGTTAGTATAGGCCTAGAAGGATAATCAGATGAGAGATCACTAATTTTTCCTTGTTGATCTGATTGATTTTGGTAGATTGTTTATACCATACATGCTCAACTCATGGCCCGTATGCCAAATGTGACCTGCGATCATAAACTTAATTTGGTAAAATGAACTAAGCAGCATATAACGAGATTGCTTAGTGAACTATGGCACATTAAAAAAAAAACATGTGTGACCAGCAGCACCAGACCACTTAAGCGACCCGCAGCTCATTTACAGATCAGTTAATTAACCAGAGGGCACGGTTCTAAATGACTTGAATGGTCTCGCGGAACATTCTTATACGTCACTTAAGCGGCCTGAGGCACATTTCGATATCATTTAAGTAAACTATGACATATTCTCAGATCACTTAATGACAAGAAGGCACATTTAGAGATCATTTAAGTTACCCGTGTCATACTTTCCGATCAGTTAAATGACCCTTGGCAGCACTACAGATCAATTAAATGACCCGAGGCACACTTTCAGATCAGTTAAGCGACTCGCGACACATTCTTTCCTCACTTAAGTGACCCGCAACACATTCCCAGATCATTTAAGTGATCCGTGGCATATTTACAGATCACTTATGTGGGTCTCCGACATGTTTTCCAACCAATAAAGTGGCCCGCACTCTCAAAAAGATTGAGCACTCTTGCTCAACTTTTCGTCCGTTCAAAGGACTGACGAATTTACAGCCAATTTTTTACTTAATATTACAGACGAATTTACTCCGAAACCGCTCGCTTTAGAAACATATATTTCCAACCACAAAATGTTTTCAAATGACATGCCGTTACTTCAGTTTTCATAAATTTTTAAGGGGTTGTGCACGTAAAAAATTAAATTTTTCTTAATTTTATTAGTTTTTCGCAGGCCAAGCGTGCTAAAACATCCATTTACTGAAATGCGAATCCTGTTCTGAGAAGTCATTTATTAGATTTTATCGCCACGATTGAGGGCGTGGTTCATGAATTTGCTGTATTCGAAGTGCCAAAAAAATTTAATCATCACAATATGATTAAAAATAATTGGAAAAATCATCATTTAATATTTCTCGAAATAATTTTGTAACAAATTATGAGAACACAGCGGAGGATGAAACTTGATTAGGAACAGCCACTTTTTTTTAAATTTTGAATTTAATCTCGAGATATATCTTTTGACAGAACTTCAGTTTTAATTATAAAAAAGAAACGGCTGGATAAATATATTTTTTCATGTTTTATTCGTATATATTTTCGAAATATTATTACACATCACTCATTAATAGTTTCACCTTTAACATAAGATAATACAAGTATACTTACTCCCTAAGGAACAATGAAAGAAATATAATGAAATTTTATGAACACATTTCTTTTATACGTTATAAATTATAGATTATTAAACCTCTAATAATAAGTTATTGACTTCATTCAGCTGATTCTGAGTACCGACCAAAACCTCGCAATGTTTCAAAATTAAATAAATAGTCAAATCAATTGAAGAAATTGAATGATTTGGAAGAGAAAAGGCGAATATACAGGGTGGGTACTATCGACCACCCAATAATTATACACGCGATTCCTTGTGAAAAACTAATACGGAAAAGTATTTTCAGTTTTTTTTCTGGTTTGACCAATAATTACGGTGTTATAGCGCATTAAAAATTGAGACGAAATCCAATCCTTTCGAATCCTACCAAATTCACTGAACGTGCACCAAACTAATGGAATGAAGGTAACACGTAATAACAAGGTTAACATCACTTTACACGAAGAAGAAAAAACGCCAATCATGGAAGAAAATAACATGACTTGGCTCATAACGTGATTGAATATTTAGTTCATTTTCAATTAGTGGCAACCCTGCTGCTTTATTCAAGAGTTCTTGATGAATGCTAATAATTTATCATTTATCTGCTGAAGATGCTATTGATAAAAGAAATTGATCTGCGGCAATATAGCGAATGCAAAATATCATTGTAAAATGTTTAATGAAAATCATCTCTCATCATAAATAAGTAATTTACATTCAATTCAAAACTTCAATCATATAGTAGAGGCATTTTTTATGCAGCATTTTCAAGCAGTTTTTAGGTGATAAAAATCCTAGCCCTAGAAATATTATAATCTGTGATAAGGTCAAAACTTTACGGAAACACAATACTTACTCTCTTTATTTTAAATTTCGGAATGGTATAAACTACTGTGCTTCTTCACAGTTACCGTTTAAAGCCAACATTACAGTATAAAAGTTTGATAAAATACCTTTTACAAAACTTGAAAATATTTTGAAATGGAGTATCACACATTTTTTTTTCCATTTTGGGTTTTAAATTTACTAAATATTAAAATCATCTCTATAAATCGTATTAAAATAATAATTTTTGTACATGGAGAAGAAAAAGGTTGAAATTCTCTTACTTAGTGCCAGTGTTCACCAATACGCATCTAGATGCGTGATTCACTTACCAAAATTCAATTTTACTCCACCAAATGTCGTTGAGGAGTGAAAATACTCCTTCAGCTTTTAAGTATTTTTTTAATAGTTATTTCTCCGTTTTTCATTAAAAAAATGTATTGAAAAATTAATCTTTAAAATTCTGGAGAAAGGTGAAATTTTTTTTTTTTCGGATAACACTGCTTAGAACTGTAGTTACTTAACCCTTTAAGTGGAAATTAGAAATCACTAAACCCTCCTTCAAAATGTCATCTTTTTTAATTAAGTAGGCATTCTTCCGATTTTCAGCACGTAGAGATAAAGAGGTATGGGGTTATTGAGAAATCATTTTTACAAAATATCTGCGCTCGTCAATGCTAAAATAAGAGGCTTTTTATGGAGACGAGATATCGCGTCATTGCCGCGTGAAGGTTTAATGAATAAATCATACAATTCAAAAAATAGTTTTGTTATTTTATTTTGAACCTCACCTTTCTTCGATTACATATTAAAAATCCTAATTTTTTTGAGAATTATGTGGTTTTTTTTGCCCTTGTTCTTGAATAATCAAATAACAAATTGGGAAAAGCGCTTGAAAAAAAATATTGACAGCTTATTTTTACTTCAGATCTAATCCATAAATTTCGTCCATAACGAAACATCTTAAATTTACTATTAGTATTACCGTTCTTGGTAACAAAAATACTCACAGCCTTTAATGATATGAAAAGATTCGCGATGTTTAATCAAATACATAGAAATGGCAATTTTCACACGATTCATGTCCATTTCATTCACACGAAATGAAAAAAAGTACTATAATTTTGGGATACAATTTGGAAAATTAATAGGGGTCATTCACACGAAATGAAAAAAAGTACTATAATTTTGGGATACAATTTGGAAAATTAATAGGGGATATAAATTAATTTCCTCGATAGTGGGAAAGCCACGTAAAAACAGTTAGCATATAGAAGAAAATTATATGAATGTTATTTTACGTCTACGATTGAGCAGCTTTGAAGTGTCTAGGTCTAGGCTACATCACTGATTTCTTCGGTTAGGTATATTTTGCGGTTAATTTAGGCATTAGTGATTGGGAGAAATCACTAATGACTAAATTTGCTTTAGCAATTTTAGTACTTATCGGTATTACAAATTCACGAAAATATGGACGTATTAGTATTTATAAATGAATCGAGAAATTCATAATCATTTTATATCAAACAGATATCGTAGTCAATTGATGTGTTACACGGTCTCGTCCATTGACAGGGCAATGACTAACTTTAAAAATAGCTAAAACAGATAGAGCCTGGTTTGGTTTGAAAGAAAATCAATGTTTTTTGTGGAACTAACAGGACCGTGAATCTGTTATTGTTTTACAGAGTTATTTTAGGAACAGAAATTAATATTAAAAGTCAGGATTAGCACTTTTCTAGTGATTACTAGTTTGGCAAAATGATGTTTCAGACGATGATTGAATGTAAATCACACCATAAACAGAATATTCAAACTTTGCTAAAATCGCATTGAGGACCTTGATGTAGCTATATATTAGGTTATATTCAAAGTATAGATTCAAAATACACGTATAGAGTCGACGTTTGTTAGAACGACTATACATTATTGCGACCGCTCAATTATAACGACCGGAACGACAATTGCCGAATTTTTCCATATTCATCCCATGCTACTTTTCATCATATATAACTGTTACGGTAAATGCGATAAATGCTGTTGTTATACATAATAACCGGCTATTATATATATATATATATATATATATATATATATATATATATACTTACAAAGCATTTTGGTAAGTTTGATAAATTTCTCTAAATTTATCACTTATATTTGCGATTATCCATAGCACCCAAGCGACGTTGGTGAATTTGATAAATGCCCCTAAATTATCACTTTGACCGGCAATTATGCATAATACCAAGTGTCGTGTCGTTTATTAAAAATGATGAATGGTATTATATGATATACAGTACTATGCATGATAATTCATACACGTATTGTATCGGGGTCCGACTATTCATCACACGTACTAAACTCATTTGGAATTTTTTTCATATTTATTAAATTCACCAATTACACTGAGGTGCTATGCATAATCACAGATAAATGTAATAACTTGCAAGTATTTATCGAATTTACCGACGACACTTGGGCATTATGCATATTGGCCGGTAAAAGTGATAAATTTATCAAACTCACCAAGCGATTGGCAAGTATGCATAACAACCGGTTATTATGTACTTCTACAATAACCGATTTATCACATTTACCGTAACATAACGACCTATAACAGGGATCTTCAACTTTTCAGACGTTCAACTTTTTTTACCGCAGTTATCTTTTTCTTCCAACCTTGTGCTTAACAACGTTAGCACAACGGCGCTGTAAGTCGGAGTAGTGGCAGTATAATAATACTAACACTACTCCAACCTATGCAGCGCCCGTTTTGGTGGACGTACTTCATTGAAACTTGGTATATACGTTATTTAGACCATGGGGGGAAAAAAGTTAAAAGTGCCGCTTTTTCACCTGGTTGTCGAAAATTTATCTTTTTTTTTCATTGAATCTCCATACATCCTATATGCAAAGTTTCATCAAAATACTTCCATCAGAATGGGCACTAGTGTCACACAGTTTACTTATAACCACCCTGTCTTTGTCTTTATCGTAAGGGCGTAAGGGCATCATAATTTTCTTGGTGGGCCAAATTTGGAGGGGCCAAAAAAGTTGGCCGCTGGCTGGAGAGGGTGCATCCCTGCAATACAACGTCCAAAGTTAGTTCTGACCGTATTTTTTTTGCCCAGAAAAGTATAAAATCTTACTCTTTTGTAAGCGGCTGCTTTTGTAAGCAATTGCTTTCAAAATGAATAACCTGTTCTTTTTATTTCGGCCCAAACATGGACGCGGTAGCCCAGGTCGATAAGATACTCGTCTAAAGTACCAAAGGATGTTTAGAGGTGTGACGAGTTCGATACACGGTTCGTCCTTGTCAGAAACTTTCCTAACACAGGGGTACAACGGAAAACGGCGACATGACCACAGAAAATGATTGCTACCGCAGGGAGCACTAAATCGGGAGGTTAGAGAACATCCGGTGAGTGTAAAAAAGACTGCCGTTCGGAATCGGCAATATATTGTAGGTCCCGGTCTAATTAGCCCTCGTATGCGGAAACTGACCGTGCTGTGACAAAAATGATCAAATGATCCACCCAAACAAGAATTTTGCTAAGAAGCAATTTTTTCCAATGTCAGATATAATGATTGTTCTCTCTGTCGGACGAAGGGAGGGAGCGGGATCGTTATAACGAATGCCGACTATACGTGATGCATGATTCAAAAATCAATAGGCTTGATAAAGTC
The DNA here is from genome assembly GCF_987345545.1 of Pholcus phalangioides. Lineage (NCBI taxonomy): Eukaryota > Metazoa > Arthropoda > Arachnida > Araneae > Pholcidae > Pholcus > Pholcus phalangioides. The sequence continues at coordinate 94,211,895 of NW_028301608.1, read as the reverse complement.
ACTTACAAACTGTCGATTTCAATTTCTATATAAAATATTTTAAAAATATTGGGTCGCATCCAAATATTATAAATATAATAAATTTTCATTAATTTATATTAAAACATTGCAGTAACGTGGCATTACTACTGGATAATGTTTATGTGTACTTCAACGTCGAAGTCGACCGCAATGCAGCATGCAATGCAATACTAGGAGAGCGTAAGTAAAGCTTCACACAAAATACTCACGGCCTTCAGAGATAATGATACAATTTTGATTTTAGACTGAATCGGATAAAGAGAGATACTTATAAAATATAGCGTATCTTTTTTTTTCTTCTTAATATAAACGTGTTGAAACAAACAATTATATACTGATTTTATTGTGGAGTATAATATAAAAGGCGATGACTTAATTTCCCTTGCTGCATTCTGCTCTCGAACAGTTGATCCTACAGGAATACTTCCAATTACAAAAATTATGCAAATAACAAGTTCACCTCAGATACGTCATTTATGTTGCAAGGGGTTGCAACAGTTTTTAAGATCAACTTTTTTATACGGACACATTGTCCTCAAAAACCCGAACAGAAAGTTGTTGCTATGTCTTTCACTGAGTCATTCGAATTCGAAAAATCGAAGGTAAGTTGGGAAAGAACAGCATAAACAAGGCAAAGAAACGTTGTCCGTCAATTTTTGATGTTCTTTCGAAAATTTTCTCTAATTTTCAATTCAAACATCTCGGTCAATATTTCGCTTAGAAACGTGGGATTGCTTTTTGTTGGCCTCAGGAAATATAGGGCACAACAACTTTTTATTTGGGTTTCTAAGGACAGGGTGTCTGTGTATGAAAAGTTAATTTTTTTAATTTCAATAACTGTACAGCCTCTTGCAACGTGAATGAATGGCGTATCTTCTACACGTTATTTGGATATTTTTTCCTAGTTGGAAGTATTCCTCTATAGCGCGTATACACTAGCGCGCGGTTCATGCAATGAAAGCACGCGCACTTGTTTGTTCAGTAATTTGTATGGTGTTGTGAACAATTCTTGCGCTGTTTTCACTGGACCCACCTGGAATCGGTTTTTTCCAACGAACACAAAGGAAAGAAAGGAACAGAAAGGAAGTTTGTGCACTCACGAGTGGATTAGAACCGGTGAAGGGGGCGTCGGCGCGCTAGTGTATACGCGCCTTAAGATAAACGGTTCGCCACTAAAATGCGGCAAAGGGGAACTATGGAATCTGTATATTTGTATTTGAATTGTATTATGAATGAGTATGCAGTTCAAACAAAACATGGTGTTGTTTCTGTGAGACTTATACAAGAGAATATGGATGAAACTACAAATAGTCAAACCTCGTTAGTGCGTCACCCGGGTAACGCGTCACTTTTTGTAAATCCCATTTGTCCTCTATGGGGTGCTAATGTTATTAAACCCTTTTGAGTAACTTTTTTTGACAGCATTCTTTCGAAAATTACCATTCAAATCACAAACTTTTCGTACAATATACACGATAAGTTCAACGTTCACTCATTCCACGTAAAAAATCTACCTAGCAATTCAAGCAGAATCCCCTGAAGCCTCATTTCCTCGCCTTCCTCCTTCACTGCCGGCTTGTTGACAGTCTTCCAACATTGGGCGACTTCTTATTTGGGAATTGGTGCAGCGGAATTTTTTTTTTACCAGTTGCGGTTTTTGGTCAACTTTTGCTGAAAAAATATCCATGGGAGAAATAAAATAAAAAAAAAAACATCCAGTTTTTAAGTCGCTAAATATTTTGTTTCGGCTTTTAGAAGTTTCAAACAAATCTTAGCTGTACGATTGTCAGGCATCTGTAGCCCCGTGTGCTCACCCTATTGTCAGAATGATCTCCAAATTAAAAAAAAAAAAGTCCGTTCACCTTTAAAGACAGAACAGCGTTACAGTGGAGGAGTATGAATAATCGACCTATTAAGAAAATTTGAATCGGGAACTGGAAAGCACAACACATACAGAGACTTCCGATTCCCATCTTCTTTAGAGAAAAAGATCCCTTCTTTAATTACCGATTACACCTAAACAAAACTCGCTGGTGTATTTTTTCCCGAACTCATAAAGAATATTTAATTTTCATTTAATAATGTTCAAAAGAAATTAACTCCCATAATAAACGGAAATACTTTGGTTTCTATAAATTATCGAATTTTTAAAAATTTGAAAATTTTTTTTTTGTGTTGTTCAAATTCGTAATTATGTAGCAAATAAACATTAATTGATTAATAAAAACTCGAGTAATCGATTTTCATGACGGAACTCATTTGAATAACTAAAATCTAAAATTTGATTTTTTCTGCATGAATTCATCGATAGAGAGATAAGAATAATCAAAGCTATGGCTTACATCGTTTATCGAGTCACTCCGCTTACGAGGTCTCCCAAGAGTGACTTATTAACGAGGTTTGACTGTATATATTTTTTCAAGTCATTGACAAAAGAATCGATTGAATAAAAAAGGGAGGGAGGGGGTAGCGATAAATAATTATGAGACGAGGAAAAAACAGAAAAGTGAGTTCAATCCAAGAGGAGCGAGATTTATTCTAAATATTTAATGAACTAATTTATATTATATTTATATTATATAGTGAGTTATCTAAACCTAGCGGATAACTCGTTTTTTTTTGTCATAGTGTAGAAATGTTTTCAGCTTGGAATTCCAAATTATTAAGCTTTATTCTCATGTTTTCTAGAATTCAGATCAATCTGATCAAACTATTCATAAAAGTCCCATTTCGATAAAAGTAGTACCATGCAGCAACTTCAACAAACGGTTGGTTTACACAGATGGCAGCACTTCTCAAACAAGACAACTCACTTCTATAACCCACCATTTAGGGTAACACACAACGTTTTTCAGCAGATACCAATACCGCAGAGAGCAGGGAGACGATCTTCAGCATGGCATTAGTATAAATACGCAAAATTCAGACATATTCCAGTTTTACGTCAAAATATCGTAGACAGGGCAGAATCACTGAAACACGAATAACTTGGTCAACATAAATACGTCATGTATGAATGAATGGACACCAGAAATCTGCCAAGATCTCGTCGAGCCAAGTTCGTGGTATAAATATCAAGTGTCCTATGTAAAACTTTATTCTATTAAAAAAAACAAAAAACAAGAAAACAAAAAACTTCACGTCAGGTGTCACTACACGTACACGCACATTCCCGCATGTACCGATTCGTGGGGGTTCCGCGGGGGGGGGGGGGGGTGTGGGCGGGGTTCATGTGTGGTGTAGCATTTTTTTTTTTTTTTTCAAACCGAGCACAACTCAGGTCTATCGCCATAGGCAATTTTCTACCTAGTGAGTTGTGCCGGAAGTGTAATTGTGTGTACCTAACAGTCTGAGTGCGTATCTAGTGTTGTGTATGATTTTTCAGTGCTGCCATCTATAGTGAGTGATGTGTCGTGACTGAATATTTGTACTGTTTGTAGGTCTGTTGCTCTCTGTGGCGAGACTTTTTAACGGGGAGATCGGCTCGCATTTGCGCCTCGAAGTTGGGAACCACAGAAAGCCAACTTCAGCTGACCACCACTGTGGTGACGGTGGGGCTCGAACCCGGGTCCCCGCGATGCGAGTCCGTCACTATGACCACTCGACCACCACAGCGGCTGTGTGGTGTAGCAGTTGTAGGTAGGGCCTCCAAAAAATGGCTCGGGGATCCATGATGTTCTTAAGTCAGCCATCTCGTTGGGCAATTTGCCTGTTGTGGCGTTGTATTTGTATTTGTATAACCTTAAATACGTCGGGATAACTTGGTAATAAATCTGTGCCACACATAACTTCAGAACGAACTTTACGCCATGTACCGATTTGTTAGTAATTTACTAGTTACCGTTAGGTACGGTTTAGTAGCAGTACTTCCGTTGAAGAACAGAATTCCTCCATATTAAAACACAAAAATTGATTAATATTTCCAGATTTCGTATTTTTACTTACATTCTGTGACGTGTGAATCGTTAAGTTAATTTATTCTGAAAGAAACTGCAGGGCTTTTTGTTATGAAGAAAAAAAAAAAGAAAAGTGAACTGGCCATAGCAGATGGAAACGATGCCAAATGGAAAATGCCACTAACGAAAAGTTGAACATATAAAAAAAACTTACGCCCTGTGCAATTAAGATATTACGGATTTTTAAAACCGAATGTATAAAAATTGGGGGAGGAGAAGGCAGGGAATTTTTTTTCACATTGGACTGAAAAATATAGAAAAAAAAAATACATATACTGTCAAATCTCGTCATAACGAACATCAAGAGACCGGAGGAATCACTTCGTTATATCGAAATTTCGTTATAGAGGAATTCCAGGTTACTTGTAAACTTATTTGGGGATTACAAAAAGTGTTCGTTAAAACGAGATTTTCGCTATAATGGTAATCGTTAAAACGGGATTCGACTGTATACAATATACAGTCGGACCACCCGATCATAACGAAGTCGGGGGGGGGGGGAGAAAACGGCGAAAGTATTCATTATACGCTAACTTTGTTATATCTGTACCGAATTTAAAAATGATGGTTCAAGCGAAATGAAGCGTAATTTACGTACACGATAGGCATTTTTCAATATTCTAAGCATTCTTGAATAAATAACGATTCAACTAATATAAAAAGGAAAAAAAAACAGGCTAAATTTCAATTTAAATCTTACGGTGATTCCCAACGAAAATATTCATCCATCGCTTTTTGTTGTTGTTTTTTTTCAATTGATATGGTTATGTAATGCAAATGTTCTGCACTATATAGAATGGTATATTTGCGTAATGGGGGGTTATGCAAAATTTAATGTATTTTCTTTTAGTAAGGTCCAGGTCACTGTTGCATATTTTTGCCTTACTTTTTGGGAACCATTCAAAACGAAGTGCTTCCACATCAGCTCTTTTCCAGAATCTCTTCTTGAACCATCCGAGAACTTTCTCTTCAATTTTTCTTTATTCCAAATCGTTCATAACGAACTATGTTGAATCTCGAACCGGTACCTCACTTTTTTTTTCCCTTCAATTTTTGGCAATCAACCAGATATATTGTTATGGTTAGTGTTCTTGCTTCTCAAAATTAACTCGTACCTATAACTACGCAACAACCAGTGCTCCAATCTAGTCAAAGATGGACAAATATGCATAAAAGGTGTTTTGAAGTTTGGATTCTTGTGTGGGAATATAGCCTATAGCCTTAATCTTTCTTTCTTAAAGTTTTTCTGCAAGCAAAATGGGATTTACCTTTAGAAGAGAGTACAAATACAAAGGCCATAACACAGGCAGAATGGCCACAAGATGGCAGGAATATACTGTTGGCGAATGGCCGTCGCCTTGAGTAGCTGCTCGCGCAGGTCAGTTTCAGTTACTAAACTGACAACACGCGGCTCGTGTGTTAGCTTACCTGCGTTACCTACTTACGATATTCCAATAAAATATAGTTTGTTAATTGTATCTCCAATTGTCCCATTATTTATCGATGGTTCGCTTAGCGAAATTTGCTCTTTTAATTAACTTGAACTCATCTGAAAATCACCGTTGCTTAGGGAAAGTGATTTTATTGCATGAAATGTGATAGAATGTTTATTGGGATGTAGCAACATTTTTATAGCCTTTCATATTTTTCAAAATAATGGCTATGAAAACGTCGAATGTGAAAAAAGGTCACCAATTCCCAGTGCCGTCTTAACGCCCGGGCCCACCTGGGCATGGCCCGGGGGGGGGGGCTCAAGAGAAGAGGGGCCGGAGAGAAACGATAAATGCTTGAATTTTTCGAAAATTTTACATTTAGAGCCTCAGAAAATTAATTCACTTGACTCGGGGATCCCACGATGCTCTTAAGACGGCCCTGCTAGTTTCAGTGAATTGTGAGAAAAAGTGCATCGCAGGATAGAGGACTGGAGTTATGGTGAATACTTTTCTTCCATATGTGTGCCTAGGAATGAATGAATGAAGTAATGTCGTACTCATTATGAATGAATGTAGGGGAGGGGAGGGGACATCACACTATTTAGGGATACATTCACGAAGCCAATTTAGAAAAATTATACAAATTTATCACAGTCATAACTTTAGACATTAATAAGCTATCAAAATGAAGATGTCTACGCAGAGGAAAGAAATTCACAGTTTCGAAGCACAGAGAAAATGCACGTTTCGAAGTGGATTTTAAGTATCCACAGGGTTTAAAAATCCAAAGGGCAAAAGCTAATCCTGCTTTCGGGTGTAAATTTTACGAATTTATGTTGTTTATAATTTATGACTTCACTGAAATATCCAAACGAACAAAGTTTCTACGTCAAGAAGGGCAAATGAATGTTTTCGGCAAGTTCTATATAAGATCCCGAAGGTTCGTCTATATCCGCATGCTTTGTCATTGAGTGTATGGTGTCTCACGCAGACGACTCCCCAAGAGTCGGGTCAACGACCTCGAGTGTGTCACGTGATCCCGAGTACTGGAGACGACCGTCTGGAAAACAGCAGCAGCAGAGAGTCACTGCACACGAAAGCGTGAGGTTCGAAAATTTCTATGCCTGTCTTATTTTTTCATTAACCAAGATAATCATTATGTTTGTGTCGTCGTAATAAATGTTTATTCCGAAGCTGTGGCTCTGTGTGGTGACTCCGCAGTGGTGACCCGGACGTGATTATCGTCGTTTAAATAGTGTTACGGAATTTGATTCTTACCCTATACCACATATTCAAGACTTTTCTCAAGAATTGCATGGTAAGTCTATTTTTTCTAGGCTAGACATCTTTAAGACATATCATCAAATTAGCATTGCCGAAGAAGATGTACCAAAAACCGCAATCACAACCCCTTGGGGTTTATTCGAGTATACAAGATTGAGCTTCGGTCTCGTAAATGCCGCTGAAACTTTTATGCGGTTCATGCATGAAGTATTAAGAGGTTTGCCATTCTGCTATGTATATCTTGATGATATTCTATGTTTTTCTGAAAATGCTGAAGAACACAAAATTCATTTAAAACAAATATTCCAACGTCTTCAGCAGTATGGCTTAGTTTTAAATGTGTCAAAATGCATATTTGGTGTTTCTGAGCTTGAATTTCTGGGACATGTGATCAAACCATCGGGTATCACACCTCGTCCAGACAAAGTGCGAGCTGTACTCGATTTCAAGCAACCGGAAACAATAGAGCAATTGCGTAAATTTTTAGGTCTCATAAATTTTTATTGCCGTTTCCTACCGCATGCAGCTGAGACACAAGCGCCACTGCATGATCTATTGAAAGGTTCTACGAAAAAAAGAAGACAAAACAAAAGTTGTGTGGTCTACATCAACTTTGAAAGCATTTGAAGATTGGAAAAAGCTACTAGCTAATGCCGCATTGCTAGCACATCCATCCCCGTCTGCCCAATTAGCTCTACACGTAGATGCTTCCGACTATGCTATAGGTGGTGCATTGCACCAGGTGACGGACAATGGTCTTCAACCGCTAGGTTTTTTCTCACGTAAACTTTCATCCACCGAAACACGGTATAGCGCATACGATCGAGAACTTCTTGCCGCATATTCTTCCATAAAATTTTTCAGATATATGCTTGAAGCTCGTGAGTTTATACTTTTCAGTGACCATAAACCACTGTGCTATGCGTTTCGACAAAAAAGTGAAAAATGCTCACCTAGACAGCTAAGGCATTTAGATTATATATCGCAGTTCACAACGAACATTTGCCATATTCCTGGATCGCAAAATATTTCTGCTGATATCTTATCACGCGTAACAGCAATTTCAGTTCCTGGACCTCTTGATTTTACTGCCATCGCTGAGCAACAAGAGGGGGATAAAGAACGAGAGGAACTTCTAAAGAGCAAATCAGCTTTGCAACTGAAGAAAGTATTTCTTCCAGAGGCAGCTAAAGCGCTCTACTGCGATTTATCAACAGGTGCTGTTCGACCTTATATTCCAGAAAAATTTCGATATGATGTGTTTTGGAATATGCACAAACTCTCACACCCAGGAATTAGACGCACTATTGATTTGGTCAGAAAGCGATTCATTTAGCCATGTCTAGCTAAACACTGTGCTAAATGGACAAAAGTGTGCATACAATGCCAAAGATCCAAAGTGCACAATCACACGAGATCCACACTACAATCGTTTGCGGAACCTTCCCAACGATTTCAACATATTCATTTGGATATCATTGGCCCACTGCCCATTTCCGATGGATATTCTTATTGCCTAACAATGATAGACCGGTTTTCACGATGGCCAGAAGCGGTACCTATCCGTGACATAACAGCAACCACGGTAGCTACAGCTTTTCTTTCCACCTGGATTTCTCGATACGGCACACCTTTGACAGTAACAACTGATCAAGGTCGCCAATTCGAATCGCAGCTATTCCGGGAGCTTTCAAAATTCATCGGAGCAAAACGGGTTAGGACAACTGGATACCATCCACAGGCGAACGGGATGTTGGAAGAGTGGCATCGCCCTCTCAAAGCCACGTTGAAATGCAACCAAACCCATAAATGGACTGAAGCATTACCTACAGTTCTACTCGGTCTTCGGTGCTCTCTGAAACAAGATTTGGGGTGCACACCTGCAGAACTACTGTACGGAGAAACTTTACGATTACCTGGTGAATTTTTCCAAGCACGAGCTAATTCCAACTCAACTGACGCTTCTGAGTTTCTACAAATGCTGAGAACTCACGTCCAAACTTTCCAGCCACGACCAATCAAACGGCATGGAGGACATCCTACATTTGTTCACCATGATTTGAAAACTACTTCTCACGTTTTCGTAAGAACTGATAGGGTGAAATGTCCTCTGGAACTGCCATTTGAAGGACCATACAGAGTGATCAGCCGGACCGACAAAGTGTTCAACGTGGACATAAGAGGAAAATCAGTGTCAGTGTCAGTCGATCGGCTTAAACCGGCATTTCTCGTGAATCCGACGGTGGAGCCGGTACCTGTATCTCCAAACGTACCAACTGCAGTTACGTCTGACAGACTCGCAGCTGATTCTGCTGTGAAACCAGTCAGAACCACTCGTTCTGGACGTACTGTCCACTTTCCAGATCGTCTACAGTACTCGTGATCACTGATGCTACTCCATAGTACGCGATCACCTCTTATTACTCGTGATCACTGGGGAGGGAGTGTGTGGTGTCTCACGCAGACGACCCCCCAAGAGTCGGGTCAACGACCTCGAGTGTGTCACGTGATCCCGAGTACTGGAGACGACCGTCTGGAAAACAGCAGCAGCAGAGAGTCACTTCACACGAAAGCGTGAGGTTCGAAAATTTCTATGCCTGTCTTATTTTTTCATTAACCAAGATAATCATTATGTTTGTGTCGTCGTAATAAATGTTTATTCCGAAGCTGTGGTGACTCCGCAAGCGGTTTGCTGAACTTCCCCCCATCAGTCTGTACGGATGTTCCAAAAAATTTCATTGCGATCAAATAGCAACGTGCACTATAGATGCATCTTAAACATGAATGGATCAAATCGTGGTCGGTATATCAAAGATACTTGTATGCGTCTCCAGGATTTGTATCGTAGAAGAATGTGTCGTTCCGTTCACAACCAGTTTGTGTGTGGCGACTGTTTTAACAAGGTGACACCAGTATCGATTGATGAGGGAAATTCTGGCTTGTGGGGTCGCAGAGAGTTTACCTATCTGTAATAGTGTTGTCAATAGCTTACCACCGGAGGTAGTAAATTCTAACACAATTGTCACATTTAAAAAGAAATACGATAATCATGTTGGAGTAAATCGAGAAGATATCCGTACTTAGAATAAGGCAACCATGAATATATTTTATGGGCATTATATAATATTTTATCATGTGTATACATATATATATATATATATATACAGTAAAACCTTGATAAGTCGTCACCTCAAGTTATCGAAAAATTATGACGGCTTAAGCGGAGTGGCGATTTGAGCGGAGTGTCGTCAGTTTCAATGTGCAATGTTATGAAAATCGTATAAATTTAAAGTAATGTGACATTTATTAAAGTATGAATCAAAATAACAATATTAATAAAATTTATAGATTGCGAAAGAAAAAATAATATAGCAATTTTTTATCTTTTTTATATCTTATTACTTAAATTATTGTGGCGAAATGTACTGTACACTTTCATTTAAACTAGTAATTTTTAATTTATAGACTAACAGACCAACTATTTGAATAAGTAGCTTTTCTTCATAACAGAACTCTCTATAACATATTAATTTGACATATACATCAAATTTAATTTTAATGTTTGAATTCTTCATCAGTAGTTCATGATGCAACTACAAAGTAATCTCGAGCACTTTTGACTTGGTGGAGGGTCCCTGGGCAGGGAAAAGTAAACAGAAGACCTCAACGTGGGAAAGCATGTCTAATTTTTTCAACAAAGATTATTACTCCATGCTTTCTATGATTATTTATTTCCCGCGCCTGCGTTGCAGTTTGAATTTAACCTGATTAATTTGATTCTTCGATTTATACATAATTTTTGATTTCCTTGCACTATATGTAATCTTTGACATATCAATAAATTTTGGTTTTGCCGGAGATGCCCTGCGGCGAAGTGCTTACGTTGCTTCTTGCGACAGAGCTTGGGTGTCGCGGTTTGTCCAGTTTCTCCAATGGAGCCCAGGCAGAAATGAGATCTAGCCTGAGCAGTCCCGAACGTTCCAAAAACCTTAGTCGGCAAATGAACTCCCCCAGCGTAACTTACGTTACTTAAACAGTTCCGATTGGGTATATAGGATTTTATGGTGACTTTTAAGCATATGGCAATGCTGTTAACAAGCTCTTTTTTAATGGGAGCCATAAAAATAGTCTGTTCCACTTTCTTAAACTTTTTCATAGTGACGACTTAACCAAAATTAGCGACGAGTAAACGAGGGTTTGATAACATTGTGGTCCATGGGAGCTGGAAAGGTCTGAAGAAAAATGACGACTTAACCGGAGTGACGACTTATCAGGGTGACGACTTAACGAGGTTTTACTGTATATGAAAAGGCGAAAGATGAGAAGTTATTGAAAAATTGTAAAAAGGAAAAATATGGATCAATGAGGAGGTCGTTCTCAAGGGGGAACCCCCCACATTGCTCCAAACTGCAAAAATGTTTCTAATGATGGTAAGCCTAATAGGCAAAAAATTACCATGAGTTCCCCAACATTTTTGCGATAAACAAGCTTTGGAAGTCAAACAGCAAAAATGAGAAAGCACAATTAGAATCAAAATATAAAAAACCCCAAATGAGTTAAGAACACAAAAATATGTATACACAAAGTGTGTAAAAATTGAAAAATGAGAAAACTTGAAGAAAAACATACCAAGAGTAAGACTCTTTTAAAAGCGTGCCGCATGAATTGGCTATAAGAAAAGTGTGTTTGAAATTTTAAAACCCAGAAAGGAAGATGGAAATCCGTTGCCACTCAAGAGATTTAAAAATTCAGAATATGCTTCTAAAAAATCCTTAGCATTATTGCAAGTTTTTTTAATTCTTGAAAGTTGTCCAAAAAAAATATTTTTCAAAATTCTAATACTAATATTAGAATTGAAATTAGTCATAAAATTGACTTTAAATTGAAATTCTTTCCTTTTGTCGAAAATACCGATAAAGCAAATTTTAAGATCCAGGAAGTCCGTAGATAGGGGGTTGTGATTGGTTTTGTTATATGTATACATTTATATATATTGTTTCTAGTTTTTGTAATTGCATTTCTAATTAGGGGCTGCTGTATTTTAGAAACATATGATATCCATATTTTTATGGGCATCTTTTTATAACCTACCTCGTTGGGCATTTTGCCTGTTGTGGACTTGATTTTGTATTTGTACCTTATACAAATATGCGTGATTCAAGAACTTTCTACTTACGAACTGCGTGCGAGTGAAAAATAGTATTTCCATAATTTTTAATGTGCTTGAGAGTTTTATAAAGTCAAAATAAAAATATTTAACTTAAAATAGTTAAATAAATGAATAAATTTCACTTTATATTTCTGGTGATATAACATTTGTAGTGATATTTACATTTTATTTATAAGTGCTCGCTTAACCCTTTATGTCCGAGCATTCGATTTTGGGAATTTTCAAGATGCTTTTGCATTTCTGATAACCAAAAAATACATGAAAATCATAAATGTAAGGAAATATTAATTTTTTTACGTCAAATTTTGGAGCTCCATAAGAAAAGAAATAGTTCACTTCTTTCAAATTTTTTTTTCAGCCAAGATGACACAGAGTACATTTATATTCACATTGAAAATTTTTTTTCCAGACTTTTATTGCTAAATTTTATGTAACACATCGCACTTTCTCTCGGAAGCCATCTTGAAAACACACTTTTTTTGAAACATTTCAAGTGCTGCCATCGGATGAACGTCCCCAAAGTTCATATTCACCATATTTCTTACTCACACACGCAATCATTTGAGTCAGGGCTCAACACCCCCTGAGGTTGAAAAAACATTTACAGTTAGAAAGAGCAACCGTCACGTTTGTGGCATCACGATCTGAAAGTGTTTCGGGCTAAGCCATATGAAATTCCACCCCCCAAGTGCCAACTCTAATTAACTTAAAGTTAAAGGACGCCTAATCAAGTTTTGGAGTCCGTTTTTAAAAGAGTGCGTTATTTTATGAGAGAGAGACGTGCCAAAATTTTAATCCACCTGGTTGTGGAAATCATGTTAACTTGCCCCCCTTATTTGGTACGCTTGTACTTTAATTTTGTGATGGTTGTCGTAAGCCAGGGGTCTTTAACCATCCAGACATTATGGGCCTTATTTATAATGGTTTACCACATTTTCATAATTTATAATGACATTATTTATAATGGTTTACCACATTTTCATAATTTATAATGACATTATTATAATGGTTTACCACATTTTCATAATTTATAATGACATTATCTATTTCAAAAGAATCACTTGATTTTAAATGCGTATATTACGAAAAATATTGAACATAGATACTTGAATTATTTTATATTACATAGTTAATCATAAACTTTTTTTTACAAACCAAATTGAATGTACTTAATATGTCCACCTTGGGTAGAGTAATAATAGTAGTATTAATATAATTATATCTTTAGTCTACGGTCTATACCAGTGATTCCCAACGTGGGCGTTAACGCCCCTTTGGGGACGATGGAATGTTCCAAGGGGGTGGTGGAAGCTACGGGTATAACATAGGATCCTATGTGTTAGATTGCGTTGGGAGGCGATGGGAGAGAAAAATTTCTGAGGAAGGGGGCGATGGGACAAAAAAGGGTGGGAAATTAACACATTGTTGCCTCCACTGTTTCCGCAGCTGCTGTTATGCGTATCTTCAGTTCGGCTTATGTAGCTGGAAGGGGAGGCACATAAGTGTAGTCTTTTATAAACACCCCCTCCCCCACAAGAAAAAATCGCACACCATGAGGTCCGGCGATCTTGCAGGCCAGTAATGGTTTAACTGAATCGTCAGGTCCCGTACGGGCGATCCATCGTTTAGGAATGCGATTGTTCAAAAATTCTCGAACGTCCAATCTCCATTGTGGTGGTGCTCCGTCCTGCTGGAAAATGAAGTAATCTGAATCGGTTTCTGACTGGGAAAAGTCAGTCTTGACAAAAACTGAAGTGGCGGACGAAAGAAGAGCGTCAGCGGTACCTGTCGGAAAATGCATGAAACTCGAGATTTCCCCCTTCCCTACCCCCTTTTCTACCTCCCTTTCTACCATTATTCGATCAAAACGGAATAAAAGCTGAATAGTTGAGATTTTTTTTAAATCGGAGGATTCTTTTTTGAAACACCCTGTGTATTTATTTCTGCGTTTCTTTAAATCTAGATGTTTCTTTCATGAGTCGAGCAGGAAGGCGCCATATTGGTTAACTTAGCCAGGGTTTGTACGCCCCTCAACGAAAGAGGGAGATATCACGTGATCCAAAAATCCTCATTGAACAAAACCCCGGCAGCACCGCGTATTATAGCTAGTTTCGAATAAAATTTACACCGGTGCCCATCATGAATGTGAACAATTTTCGGTATTATAACCATATGTATTCATTTTCGTGTTGCACATGGGTTTAAAAACAGAAGCTGGTTGTATTTGAAGAATTATAACATATAGTAGTTTTGTTTTTACTGGATAGATGGCAACAAGAGTCCCGGCTCAACGATATCAGCTCGAAAGCCGTAACTCTACGACGAACATAAAAACATAGTACCCGGTGTGAACAGCATTCAAATAAACAATGCTTAGTATCATACCATATGTTTTTCATTTTGACACTGCGCCGGTTTCAAACGAAAAGCAAATTTTAATTTCATAAATTGTAAGAATAGTTGTGTATTTATTTATTTGATATATATAGGTGGCACTTCAAAGGTTTTTTTCACCGTAAATAACAATAGTAAATAATTTAACAACTCTATATACAAATACTATTACTGATGACTAAACCCCACCTAATGACTGAGCGAAAAGTAATTTGCGACCATGCATTTCAGATTTTAAGCTTTTGAAAAATATAAGAGAAAATTCGAATTATAAATATACTCACTACCTAAAACGTAGAATAATATATTTTTCATTTACCAAGTGATCCAGAAGTAATAGGGAAAGCAAATTAAATAAATTGTGGAAAGTATAGACGGTAGCACAAGATTTGGTTCATTTGATTAGTATGTTTAAAAATGTTCTCTTACTTTTGGATCACCTTGTATATTGTCAAGGTGAAATTTATAAATTTGGTGATTACGCATAATCACTGATCATTCCGGTTTGTTTGACAGATTTTGTTCTTATACCGATAATTCATCACATTTTCCATCTCCAGCTTATGCATATTGTTCTAGTCACCGATCGGAAGGGGGGGGGGGGAGAGCCACCAAGTTCGGTGGTTGTAATGAATTTAATGATATTTACCGGTCGTTATAATATAATTGACGTTTTAACCAACGCTCTTATATATAACGAGCGTCGATTGTATCAGACAAAAGAAAAACCAAGAGAAGGTATTTGGCAACATGGATGCAAATATCTGTTTCAACGGTAGTTTTTAACCAGCTGAGATTATTATGTGATACACAAAGTGTCCCGAAAACTCTTCCTCTAGAATAAGAGAGGTGATATTACACGTCAAGACAAACAGTCCAGGATCGCAATCAATTTATTCTGGCATAAGTGCATTATCCCACTTCAGAAATCACTAAAATATGCCAAACTTATTCACATCACGAGGAGCGACGGGAAATTTCATTTTTACAGAGACAAGGAATTACAAAAGCAAAAAAAAAAAATTTCGTCCCTTTTTCTCTCTGTAACGTTATCATGAGAACGTTATGTAGAGAAAGTTTTTTTTTTCTTTCTCGCCACTATGGTTACTTTAGGACCTTTTTTCCCCTTTCCTGACGCCAATGCTTTAAATCGCATTTATGAGCTGAACATAAAAGCCATTTGCGACACTACGTTCCAGATTTTAGTCTTTAGAACATTCCTTTAACTTTTCAGACTTTGTGGGCCAAATAAGAGCTTTTCATGGAGCTCTCGGGCCACCAAGTCATACCGTGGTATTCCCCGTTACCAAACATGGTTCCCTAAATTATTTGACTTCTTTTTAACTCTGAAATTATTTCTTTCATTAAACTTAAATTTTTAATTATTTTGAAATAACTTTTCACTGATTACAATTTTTTTATTAATTATTTCTTAATTCTGACATTGTTTTCACTAGTTTTAAATTTTCATTGATTATGAAATTGTTTCTTTTACCAATTCTTGATTTTGTTTCATGAATTTTAACAATTTTGAACTTTAGAATATTTGGCAATTCTGAAATCACTCTCAATAATTCTGAAATTATTTCTATCAGTAGTTCTGTAATTACTGTATTTCTTTCAGTAACTCTGAAAGTATTTTTTTCATTAATAGTAAACTTTCATCAATTATGAAGTCATTCCTTTCATTAAGGTGTTTTTCAGCATTTTCTGTAATTATATATGTCTTTTAGATGACGAACTTAACCTATCGAAATAATTATATGAAATCATAGGTTCCAAACAGTATTTTTGCTCCGGGTTCCCCCGAATTCGTTACGTGGCCCATTTAACACATAAAATGCACAGCATTAATTATTGAATTTGAAAAGTATGGCACCATTTTAAATACAGCAATACAGATTTCA
Organism: Pholcus phalangioides; assembly: GCF_987345545.1. NCBI lineage: Eukaryota > Metazoa > Arthropoda > Arachnida > Araneae > Pholcidae > Pholcus > Pholcus phalangioides. The sequence goes on along the minus strand of NW_028301608.1, from coordinate 94,195,730 downwards.
GTGGCCAGAATTATTTCACTATTCTTTTCATGTAAGTTGACCGTTTATCCTATTTTTAAATATCTATTTTCTCAAAATGATCGGTGGGCAACGGCAAAAAGCTCCTTGAGCCACATTTGGCCCGCGGGACCCTTGCTTTTAAAAAAATAGACGAAAATCACTTACTTTCTATCAAAGATTGAAGAGGACAATTAAAGATCAGTCTTATACTTCTGTTGTAGTCTGCATCATTTATGTTATTTGTATCACTCGATCCTAGAGTTAATATTACCGGGTGACCAGGCTAAAGGTATCCAATAGTAACGGCTCACAGTGAGGAAACCCCCCACATGATCACTTGAACATGTAATAAGTTGCAATGAAAGAAAGCAACTCCTCAAGTTTATTTAAAAATTAATGACGTTGAATGTTAGTGTTTTTAGTGGATCTGCCGATGTCTAATTGGCATTAAATCTCTTGTCATATTTTCAACAGCAATGGAGGTGTTATTGAATCAACCGCAGTAGATGCTGTATCGAATCACGTGGAAGACTTCACGTTTCGCCCAGTTCATCCACGTCACTTAATTCAGCTAGGACAAAGCACTCACCGAGCTTTATATTATGACGTCCACGTACTACTACTACAGTATTACTACTAAACCGTACATGCGTCTCCTAAACAGTCCTCTGAGAAACTTCTAACGAATTGGTTCATGTCGGAATGTGAAATGTACAGTCGTCAAGTTTGTTTCTGAGGAGTGCCTATCCCGTGTTTCAGAAGCGCTGTCATCTATGTTACGAATTCGGAAGTAAAGTATTATGCGTGAATTTTAGGTCTGATTGCTCTTTGTGGAGAGTCATTTTTATTAAATGGGTGATTGGCTCGCATTTGAACCTTGAAATCAGAAAACCACAGAAAATCAACTACAGCCGACCACGGCGTCCCCATGCTGGAAACCAGAGTGCAAATGTTGCTGAAAGGGTATGAAGGGGCTTCTCAAACTGTGTGCCGCGGAACACTGACCCTACGAAATTTTTTTCAGAGATTCTTTATTAAACTGCTTTGGGTAGCCACGGATTTACCTTTATACAAATACAAATACAAATACAAATACAACGCCACAACAGGCAAAATGCCCAACGAGGTGGCTGATAAAAAGATGCCCATAAAAATATGGTTGTCATATGTTTCAAAAATACAGCAACCCAATTAAAAATGCAATTAACACAAATTACAAACAATATATACACATGATAAAATATTATACAATGCCCATAAAGAATACTTATGGTTGTCTTATTCTAAGAATGGATAGCTTCTCGATTTACCCCAACATGTTTATCGTATTTCTTTTTAAACGTGTCAATTGTGTTACAATTTACTACCTCCGGGGGTAAGCTATTCCATTTATTAACAACCCTATTGGAGAAAAATTCCCTGCGACACCATAACCTTGCATTGTCCCTCACCAATCGATACTGGTGTCCCCTTGTAAAAGCAGTCGATTGGCGGTGTACTAAAAGTTCATGGTCCATCCTATCCATCCCATTGAAAATTTTGAACACTTCGATCATATCTCCTCGACACCTGCGTTCATCCAATGTAAACATATTCAAAAAATGAAGTCTTTCTTCATAACTCAAGCCCTGTGTGCCAATAAGGACACGCGTAGCTCTTCTCTGCACCCCTTCAACCAAGTCTATGTCCCTCTGTAGGTATGGTCTCCAAAACCTTACAGCATACTCCAGTCCAGGACGAACTAAGCCTCGAAAAAGCGGAAGAATGACTTTAGGAGAACGCGAAGAGACCTTTTTGAAAATGAGACCAAGCATTCTATTCGATTTTTTGACAACCGCTGAACAATGTTCAGAAAACTTAAGTCGCTCGTTAATGAGAATTCCCAAATCGGTGACTCTAGTTGCATCCGGGATAGTGACACCATTCAACTCGTAAGAGAACCGTGGGTTGTTCGAACCAAAATGAGCGACCATGCACTTATCTACGCTAAACGTCATGCTCCATTCATTTGCCCATGCTGCAATCTTGTTTAAGTTGGTCTGGAGCAACTCCCTATCGCTTTCATTCCCGATTACCCCCATTAGCTTCACATCATCTGCGAATTTGCTAGTAATTCCATCGATACCCTGATCGAGTTTATCGATAAAAAGTGAAAAAAGTATGGGGCCAAGGACACTTCCCTGAGGAACTCCACTTGTGACGTCTGTCCAACCAGAGAATTCCCCGTTCACCATAACTCGTTGCGACCTATCTCTTAACCACGATTCTATCCAATTCAGCAAGTTGCCCCCTATTCCAATCTCGTGTAAACGCTTCAAGAGTTTGCCATGTTGGACCCGATCGAATGCCTTCTGGAAATCAAGGTAAACAACGTCGACATTTTTGCTCTTACCCAAAGCCTTAGTCACGTAATCATAGAAGCAAAGGAGGTTAGTTACACATGACTTCCCCTTCCTGAACCCATGCTGATTATCCGACAATACATTATTCTCGTCTAACCACTTCACAAACGGCCTTTTGATGATAATTTCCAAAATTTTCGAGAGGGAGCTCGTCAAACTCACTGGACGATAATTAGACACCACTTCTCTACTACCCTTCTTAAATATCGGAACAACGTTAGCCAGTTTCCAATCTCTCGGGACGATACCCTCAGCAACACTACTCCTGTATATCTGTGCGACTGGCCCCAACAATTCATTAGCACCTTCCCTGAGAACCCTGGGATAGATATCATCTGGTCCTGGTGCTTTGCTTGCACATACATTTCTTAGAAGATTTAGGACCTCCACGTCTTCCACTTGAATATCGTTGAGCATTTTATTACCCCATGCAACACCCGTATATCGAATATCATTATCTCCATTAAAAACCGACGCGAAAAAGTCATTGAAAGCACTACACATGCCTACATTGCTCTCTACTTTTGAGCCTCCTATCGAGAGGGGGCCAACTGTCCCCTTACATCCATTATTGACGTATCGAAAAAATGATTTTGGGTCAGAGCCAATGTTATCTGCCAACCTAGATTCAACTTGCTTTTTACTATCCCTTATCGCTTTCTTCAACAGTCTTCTTTTATCAGTAAACAATGATAGGTCACCTCGTCCACTTTTATACTCTCTGAATGCTCTTTTCTTTTCAAGATAAAGGTTCCGCACGCTATCCGTGAACCATAGAGGGTGTGATGTACAAACACGCTTTTTTCGAACAAAGGGTATGACGTCGTGCAAAACAGAGGACAGCTTCGTACTAAATTCTTCCCATTGACTTACCACCCCTACTGATTCCAACCGGTCTTTGAAAACTTCCGCTAACCTTCTTCGCAAAACATCAAAGTTAGTTCTCCGAAAACAAGGAACCAGTCTTTTGTTATCAACCTTACCCGAGGAAAAGTTACAGAGAAATCTGACGATACGATGATCACTGGAAGAAAACTCTTCCCCCACCGAAACATGTTCAACTAGATCCTCAGAACTAGTAAGAACTAAATCCAAAATAGCAGTACCCCTAGTGGCTTCTGATACATGCTGATACAAAAAATTTTCGAGCACCAACTTAAGAAAGTCTCTTTCATACTGATTTCCAGATGAAAGGTTCTCCCAATCAATACCCGGGTAATTGAAATCCCCTAGTATGAGAACCCTCTTTCGCTTACACATGTAGGAAATTTCATCATGCATTTTGGCGATATAGTTTTGATCCCTATTCGGTGGATTGTAACAAACCCCAACAATAAGCTTATGACGTCTTTTGTTCTCAAGTTCAACCCATATGGTTTCAATATCACTTCTCTGCACGTTACACTCTCTAGCCTTCAAACATGATTTCACGTATATCAACACTCCACCCCCTTTCCTATCAGATCTATTTCTCAAAAAAGTATCGTATCCGGAGATGTGTAAGAAGGATTCATCCCCATCGTTTGCCCAAGATTCTGTAATGGCTATAAGATCCAATCCCTCCACAACTATCATAGTTTCTAAGAAATCTTTCTTATTACCCAAGCTCCTGGCATTTATTAACACACATTTTAATTTGCCCGCTGGTTTGTTGTCAATCGAGAAGCCATCCAAGTCAGAGGTGGGTAATTCCCCGTCAGTACTGTTGTGATTATCATTAACTAACCCGCATTCCCGACTACGTGGTCTGGGAGTAAAAAACCTGACCTAAGACTATCGTAAACCTCCCAGACCCCTCTCTTATTTAGATGGATCCCATCCGAACGAAGCCACCTATCGGTAAATGCGGGAAGCTCCAAGAACGTGACCCCAAGTGAGGAGCACATGTCCTTCAGGCCTATATTGAATTGGTGGATCCTACTCCTATATCCCCTACTACCCCTTGGCAGCACTGGAATCACTGCCACATCTGAACCCCCCTCCCTAGCGGATAATAGTAAATCCCGGTATTCTGACAGAGACTCACTAATATTCGCTCCTACCTGATTTGTTCCCACCCACAGAATCACCCGCAAGGGCAACTTTCGGCGATGAAAAACGTCTCGAACGTTGCCAATCTTCCCCCCAGGAAGACAACAGCGCTCGAAACCCCGAAAATCCCTACACACTCGGTTCCCAAGTTCCCTAACCATAGAATCGCCGATGATTAAACCCCTATCACTATCCCCCTCTACCTCATCCACGACCACCCATTCGCCCTCTAAAATGTCGTTGTTCGTGGAGATTGCTTCTTCATCAACAGGTGGCTCGACGACCAGAGGGTCCGTTATAACCGGACCCTCTAGCACCCTAACTTTTTCCCGTAAAGCTTCGACCTCGTGTTCCAGCCTTTTTCTATCCAAGCACCCCTTACAATTGAAACTATCAGCTACTATACCCCTAGACCAGGGAAACCTCCCGTCGCAAGCTCTACACAACACTAGTCGAGGTCGAGGCATACTAACACTATTGCTATAGCTAGATAATAATAATAATACTTAACAATACGAAAATAAGAAACGTTAACTGGAAATTAAAATAATGTAAAATACATTACTATGCAAAATATACGTAAGAGATTATACGAAAAAATTACGTAAAGTAGAATGCTCAGCACTAAATCACGAAGAATAAAATAAATATGTATATAAAGAATACAACACCCTCTAAAAAAAGTATTAAGCTACGAAGTACAATTTATACTTATTAGAATTAGCTAACTATCTCAAAACACTAACACTACAACAATAGGCCCAAATGGAAGGAAAACAACGTTATTGAGAGTACCCGGGAAAAAGTATACACTGTTTGCTAACACTAACGTCCAAAACCTACGAACTTATATCAAAGAAGCGAGCGAACCTGGCGAAAAAACAACGAAAATGAAATGCGAACGAGAAAAATAAATATAAGTCGATCGAAAATACACAACGAAAATTTAAAATAAATGAGAGCAATATAATAAAAAAAAACCACTTATCTCACAATCCAACGTGCGCTAAAAAAAAAAGAAAATCACCGCAGAATATGACCCAACAATAAACAACACGCTAAGTAAAACTCACGAGAACGAAGAAAAACACAAAGAAAGACACAAAATGGCGCACTGGCGTGTCGGTGAGCGGAGCGCGATAATAGCACGTCCGTTCCCAACGACGGCGAAGACGATTAATGGTAAGTTCCGCCGCGGGTGGAAAAAGTTTGAGAACCTCATCTTTCTTAGAGTATTCTTTCCATCCATAAAAACAGCCGCTAAAAATAAACGAAAGTTGCTGAAAAGACGAGAAACAAACTCTTCTGTACGCTTGAGAATCCGTCTTTCAGGAGCTGCTGGAAAGCTATAAAATAAATCTGTGTTGTCCGACATTTTGTTTAGTGCTTTACCATCTCAAGTGTTTGGGAGAAACTTATCTGGAACCATATAAAACTTGGAGCGATCCCCCCGTCGATAGTACATCACTTTGATAACTAAGCATGTGTGATTCTCTGAGCCTAAGATATCACTTTTGGATACCTTTAGCCAAGACATCCTGTATAAAGATGTATGTCGTATGACACACAGGCTTGAAAACTGTTTTAACACGTTCACTGCGGGGCCTAATAGATAACTCTCTATCCCTACTGCTTTGTAGCTAGCCAGCTTTTGTAGCTAAGATTAAAACTAGTTTTGTACATGGCGTCATGAGCACCCTAGTACAAGTCCTTCATGACGTCACCATGGCGTTAGCAGTGAACGTGTTAAATAGTGGCTATGAGTGAGAATCAGATATATGTTTTCAGGTAACACACAACGATTTTGATTCTTTTTTACACTCATACACTATGGACATCGATTTAGTTTCTCTTATTTTTACTCAATAAATGCAATGAATATAATGTGGACAAGAAGGCACTTACATTCTGAAATCAATTTAAATATAATCGATAAAATACAATAACAAATTGAAAAAGTGAGAGGCATTCTAAACAATATATAAGTATATATTTCCACAATCGTCTATTGGAAAATATCTGTTCTAAGATGAATTTTTCTAGTTTTTGATTTAATTTATTTCCGATTCAGTAATTAATGTCAAGTTAATGATAACTTGTTACGAAGTTGAGAATAAACATCATTATTTCTACTTTCACGCTATTAAAGTGGGAATAATGTCTCGTTCATCATCTAGTTTAGAGGTTGATGTAAGTTTGTGCGGTGACCCATCACAGGCTGACAAAAACATGAAATTATCATATTTTCCTTCGGATAATCTACGGATAATTTGTTGAAAAAAAACCGTATACTTGAATTTGTTCATGCAGATTACAAATCATTGCGTATCATTTTTTACAAATTAATTAGTAAAAAGATATTTTTGATGAAATATAGATGGTGTATAGAAGCGATTCGAAAAATCGGCATTTTTTCTAAAAAAAGTGACCATCAAATCCATTCAGATTTCCTTATTGGGGAATTAAAATTAGTATACATGCGCGGATTACACAATTATGTTTTTTCCCAAAATAGTGAAATCATATCTGTGGATTATATGCACTGGAAATAATGGTACGCATGATATAATTTGATATATTCATGATGAGTGACCATTAGGGTGGCTCTTAGCTATAGGTAATTTTCTGAACGTTAAAAAAATTTGCTCTTTCCACCCCGCTAATCCTGTTCCAATCAAGAAAAAAAAATCGATCTGTGCAAAATTTTAGCTCAATCAGACAACTGCTAGGCGACTCTCAAACGCCTTGAAGTTGGAACATAGTAAGCAATGACATGAATGTCGCTCTCCACTTGTTAATACAAGATATACGGAAATATACGCATATATACGCTCTAGCGAAGGAAAATCTCTATCTCCTCTGTAGCTTAGTGGTCAGAGCACTCGTCCGGCAATCGAGGGACCCGGGTTCGACTCCCGGTGGAGGCAGAGATGAGTTTTTTCCTTCCTTAAAAAATAAACATCTGAAATAATAAATATCTTCACAACATCCAGTCTTCCGTATATCTTGTATAGTAAGCAATGTTAATTCCTTGTTAATTAAGCAATGAGTAATTCCGTTCAAACGCGGCATACTCTCTCTTCCCTATCTCAACCATTTTTTCTCTTATTAGAGAAATTTATGAGGACACACTCAGGCAACCCCAGCAATTCATTAAAAGCATTCTAAGTCCAATTCTCCGCAAAAAAGACCTGAAATAACATGAAGAAATTGAGAAATATATGGTTTTTTTGTGATGACGCACGCAACAAAAGGAGAAACACATTTTTATTTACAGCAACAATTTTTATGGAATCAAAACAAAATGCAAACGAATGAACATTATTTTCCCCTAAGAGATGATTTAGTAGCAGTTGAGTGTTTTTTAGGGTCTTCGGCAACGCTTTGTTTCATAGATGTTGCAGATGCCAAGTTTTTTTTGAGAAATTTAATTCAGAATGTTATGAACAATTGAAACCCATCCAAAGGTTGCCTTGATGTGTCATCATAAATTTCTCCAAGAAGAAAAAAACATGGTCGTGATAGGGAAGAGTATACCGCCTTTGAATGGAATTACTTATTACGTATAGGAAAATTAACATTTCCTACCATGTTCAAACTTCAAGGCTCAGCAGTTGTCCGATTAAGCTAAAATTTCGCACTGATAATTTTTTGTTGTTGATTGAAACAGAATTGGGGAGGGAGGTAAACTTTTAAAAAGTTGAAAAAATGGCCACCCTAGTGCCCATTTTAGCTCTCAGTTTCAGCCTTAGACTTTCTGATTGATTTTGGATTTAAAAAAAGTTTAAGCATTCCAATTCAATAAAACGGGAAATGTTTTAAATTCCTTATGTACAGTGTGCACAACTTTGGACCGAACGATGACGATATTTTGGGTTCTAAAAATTGTAGAATGAACGGTTTTCATCAAAAATTATGGCTTGTGATTTTCTACCCGACTATGTGCAATTCGTTTTGATGAGGAGTCATCTACGTATTTGTTATTCTTCAAACTGGAAAATCTTCTATGTAAACCCTTATTTTTTCCATCTTATCTGATTTATCGCATTGCACATTCACCCTAAAAATAGAATTTCATCGCTGTAAGTATGAAAATGAGAGAGATATGAGTGAAAATGTGTTTGGGGACCCTCTAAACAATGAGGAACTGAATTTGAAGGTTGATTGCAGGGGGAAAAACACACACCAAACAAGTTTCGAACGATAAATACTCCATGTGCTACGCGAGTGTTTGGATTTAGTGCTGTTGAAAAATAAATATTTTTTATTTTATGGGGGTGAAAAACAAACTATTTTTTATTAATCTTCATTTTAGTGACTTTTTATCCGTGATTGAACGAATATTTATACCATAATTATTTCAAACGATGTGTCACAAAGCGATTGTTTGTGACAATTTCATCAATTTAGAAAAAACTATAAGAATTTTCCGTCGAACTTTTCACTATTTTATATAATAATTTTGTTTAATTTTGCAATTCCCCAATTTTAATAATGCTAAAAAAAATACGGATGAAACAAAACGCTGTGGTTTTAGCAGAGACGACTCCACCAATAGCCACACGCCGCTGTGGTGGTCGAGTGGTTATAGTGACGGACTCGCGATGCGAGGATCCGGGTTCGAACCCCACAGTGGCGGTCGGATGAAGTTGGTTTTCTGTGGTTCCCAACTTCAAGGCGCAAATGCGAGCCGATCTCCCCGTTAAAAAGTCTCGACACAGAGAGCAACAGTCCTACAACGATAAATCATTCAATCATAACACTTCACTCATAGTTAGAAAAAACTGCTGGCAGATGGCAGCACTGCACATAACAACCATTACAGAGAAACAAAAAAAACTTCACGTCAGGTTTCATTACACGTACACGCACATTCCCGCATGTACCGATTCGTTGGGGGTTCCGCGGGGTGCATGTGTGGTGTAGCAGTAGTAGGTAGGGCTTCCAAAAATGGCTCGGGGATCCATGATGTTCTTGTCAGCCACCTCGTTGGGCAATTTGCCTGTTGTGGCGTTGTATTTGTACCCTAAACTTGGCGCGCACTAAGATGATTTACGCTATTGGGAGAACCGTTATTTATTGATTATTATCTCCATAAATATTAACATCAATCTAATTGTGTGGCATTGCGAATTATTTGCACATTATTATATTTACCATTTCAGCTCATGAATGTTTTCTAAGGAATGAAACGAATTTATGAAATAGTGAGAAATTGCGAATTTTTTTTTTTTTTTTGAAAAACTGGATGGATGACTTACTTATCGCAAAGTTATGAGCTTCATATTTAAACATTTTCGCGTAATTTGTTATGAGAAATTTTTCAATGAGTTTCAAATTTTTTTCTAGTATATGGTCCCTAAAAGTGGTAATTTTCATATAATCGCTCATATCTTGCGGAATAGAGGTCAGATTGGAATGAAAATTGATTCTGTTGGTTTTTCGACTATGCTGATTCGAATAAAGTAAAAATTAATGTATGTTTCTATTTTTTCCTAAATTTTTAAAATATGTTTTAATAATTCATCTCGTATTTAAAAAAAAACAAATTCAAAATGAGTAATAAAATTATGTTTGTCCCGTTAGAATCTATTATTTAAAACAAAAAGTAATGAGATACCTATATTATTTCAGTAATTATGCTCAAAAACAAGATGTTTCTGTAACATTACGCGACACTCTTTTCAATACTTTATATTTCACTAACTGTTCGTTCAAAATTGATGAAATTTAGTATTTCGGCATTTCTTGAGATACTGAATCCAAATATGGAAGAAAAACGAAAGGGGTTACCATTAAACTTTCAGAAGTTGGATTTAGTTTTAACATCTAGATGACCCCTTAAGAAAAAATGAACTTAATACACTTATGGAAGATCTTAAACGAAGAATTCTACCTTTCTACCTTTCTTTTTTTTTTACAATAAATAGAACCCAAGATATCGCCATCGTTCGGTTAAGAGTTGTGCGTGCTGTTCTTGTAGGTCAATCAAGTTACGTAATTTTAGCTGTCATCTACCTTCCGAATTGATTGAACTTTTGTAGTGCGATTCTGAGCTGTGTGTAAATGCTTTATGTTTTGGAACAGTTCTCTCTATTGAAAGACCTGTTTTTAGCATTCGCTCTCTTCGAACTTGGAAAACCTAATTTAGCGAACCACCTCTGTTCAACCGTAGAGCCGAACAAGCTCCTTCAAGCATTCTATGATAGTATACAGGGATAAATATCTCTTAAGGAGGGTATAGTTCACAAATTTATAGTTTGTATTTCTCTAAAGATATAAGCCAGCGAGGTACTTACGAGGTTCTTTATAATAGATTTTATACGTTTTCAGCACATTCAAAATAAATACTCATTTGAAGAAAAAACAAATAATAACCATTTAAAAATCTTCAATAACAAACATAACTATTTGAAAGACGGGATATTTTTTGCCGCATCATAATTCGTTTTATTCATAAATAATTCAACTACATGACTGCATTTATCACTATACTAGAATTCCCAAATATAATTGTTGAGTCTAAATAGTAATTTCGGAACCTCGTCATGCAAAAAAAAAATTCCCTTCTGTGTAAACTTCTTCCCCCATCGTCATATTCCCTGAAAATGAGCTGCCATCTACCGAGGAAAATATGCAGTCAAGTATTTATGAAAAAAAGTGTTTTTATCACACTATATATATAACCCGACCAACACCTTCGAAAATAGATATCTGTAACCTATAATTTGCTTCACCATCAGTGATAATAACCTCGTTGAGTGAAAGTTTCTCCGTTAGAGTAAATTTTGCCCCACTTCCCACACATTTCGAAAAATGTAATGCCATCTACCGATGAAAATAAGCAATCAAGTATTTTTTCAGTATACAGCAGTGGTTCCCAACGTGGGCGCTGAGAAAACAACTGATGACGACATTTTGGTTTATTGCCAGCATTTGGAAGCACTGACAGAAGATTTTACGAATAGATTTCAGGATGTAGTCAACATGACTACTCCAGAATGGGTCTTAGAACCTTCCTCAAATAACAGAATTATCGCTGCAGGAAGAGTTGATAGAATTTTCAACAAATGAAGAGTTGAAATTAAAATTAAGAAAAGGGTATCAGGAATTTTGGCTACAAAGTCAAATTCAAACATTATATCCGGTTTTATGGGCTGCAGCAAAAAAGTTTTTTATTGCATTCCCATCATCATATTCAGCCGAAAGAGGATTTAGCATAGTCACCAGTCTATTAACGAAGAAAAGAAACAGATTGTCAATAGTAGAACGCGGATATTTAAGATTATTGATGACAAAAATGGCACCAAACATCGAGAAATTAGTTTCATCACATCAAGCTCAGATATCTCACTAATGGTATTATATTCATTTTTTCCAAATAGCATATATATTTTCAATCAAATATTGTGAGAAAAATACATATTATTACCTTCTCATAAATTAATTTAAAAATTTGTCCTTGTTTTCAATATATACTATGTACAATATAGTTTACCTGGAGAAGGGGGGGGGGCGCTATGGAGTCGTGCACTAAAAAAGGGGACGCTGGTTCCAAAAAGGTTGGGAACCTATGGTATACAGTATTGCTTACAGTACACTTATAATTATATTGTATATATATATTTTTTCAAATACTTTTTTTGTTCGATAAACTCGCAAAATTTCCCACAAAAGCGAAGAAAATTTCCACGTGGAATATTTCCCTCGAATATGTGAATTTTCATGAATTTATCACTGTAATGCTCGTGGAAAAAAATTCATCAGTAATAGTTTAGAAAATTCATAAAAATTGAAGGATTTAGAATATTTGAATGTAGTTTGCAAAAATATCATCCTAACGAAGTGGGAATTTCCTTTGAAATTTGACAGAAAATATATTTCCAATTTTTGTCGTCAGTTGGCGTTGCGCGACGAAAACTTTAACTGAACTTTTTTTTGTACAAAACAAGAAGAACATCTTTTACCTCTTTCGGGAGAATAAATTTTTTGCAAACCGCATTCAAATATACCAATTCCTTTAATTTTTAGGAATTTTCAAACTATTTACGAATTTATGGGACAGCCTGTACTTACAGATTTACAACTTTTTTTTGTTTCGTGATACTGATGGCGCACATACGCGAAGTAAAATTCTTGATCATCTTCAACTTTGAATTGAAAAATTCGTTTGTGTAATCTTAGGCCGGTATTGCGCTAAGAAGTTTTATAAAAAAAAAAAAATTCTTTCATGAAACTTGACAAACATAACCGACAGTCTTATTAGTTACGTTTGCTCGAAAGCAATCTGCGAGCTTATTGGTTGCACTTTTGAAGTTTTACAAAACTTTTAAACTGTAACGTTGACCTTAGATATATAATTTATTTTACGAAAGGCTGTATCAAAATAAAAATTAAATTTTTTAATAAACTGTCTGTTTCACATGCAGCCTATATCGTATTTTGAAAATTTTTGTTCAGTAAGAGAAATATATTAACGTCATACTTAAATATATTACACTTTAATGAGCCAAACTGTGAAAATATTCCCATGTTTCCAAAGACGTGATTAAACTATACAAGTCCTTTTATAAGAATGTTATTGTGTAATAAAACGGCAAAAATAAATTATTCAACCGAAATCCATCGCACACTGAAATATTTAACATGTTGCATTTAAGGAGAAACAGAATTTTAGTCACAAATGTCTCATAAGTGAGAAAAATGGTCTACTTTTTTCACAGTCGTATCGACTCGCACATTGATGCACTGTAAATAATTTACTTTCAAACCTAAATTGCATTCATCTGATGGCTTAAAACGTGTTTAGATCTTAAAAAACAAACGGGATCTTTGTTTAACTCTGTTTATATGCGTATTAAGCTGTTCTCCTTAAAATAGGAAATTCTTCGCTGTATACGTACTAAAATTGGTGCGAACAATTAATTTCCAATCTAAATATCTCGGTGAATATTTCTGTTACAAACACGGATCACTAAATATAGGAAACAAAATTCTAGCTATAAGATATATAGATAAAAGTATCGTATAAAATATTGCCACGTATTCAAGCGGATTCTGAAACATAATTGATATATCTAAGACCAACACGTAATTTCAATATCTTCCTTAATTTGGATATTACTTGAAAAATACGTCATTTTATCAAGGAAACAGACATTTTCTGGTGATATTTCCAAGGTGAACTCGGAAAGAAAAGTCATCATGTCTCCACCGGGACGCGGATCCAGGCCCTCTTGTATAAAGGGCAAGCATGATTGCTCCGTCTATCAAGTCATTTTATGTCTATTATCATGGGTTTTTAACAGTTAAAGGTGTGTGACTACAAGCAAAAGTGCAGTTTGCCAGAGGCGGAAAATTCACCAACAACTAACTATTCACCGTCATGCAATTCTATTGAACGACGGGAATATTTACAGCTGGGAAAATTCAGCTCCATGCAATTCTTCGACATGACAATTCATCGCTAGGAAAATTCACACGAAATCCAATTTAAAACCATCTACGAAGTGACACAGTGAGGGAGTAATAAGTGAGCATGGACCATGTTCGGTTTAAAAGAAAGAGCAAGTGAGTCAGGGACTTGCAGAAAATAAATAAGTATATGAACAGGTGAGAAAACGAATCAGTGAGTGAACAAATGAGCATGAGAGTGAGCAGGTGAGTGAGTAAGAGTCACTCATTCAACCGCTCACTCATTCAATCACACACTCACTTGGTCACTCATGCGTTACTCAATCACACTCCCACTTTGTCACTCATGCGTTACTCAATCACACTCCCACTTTGTCACTCATGCGTTACTCAATCACACGATCACTCGGTCACTCTTAAAGTGACACACTCACTAGCTTATTCGCTAGCACATTCAGCGACTCATTGATTCACACTGCTCGCGCACACATCACTCACTCACAGGTGACGGACTGTGTGGGTGATTTTTCTTAGTGATTTTTTCCGTTGGTGAATTTCCCTACCTATAAATTGCGTGGCGGTGAATTTTCCGTAAATCAAGCACTTCACACCCTGCATGAGACATTTTAAATTGTATGAAAAACTTTTCACTTACTAACTGTGACGTAAAATTAATTTTTTAGACTGAAACTTCGTTTTCTCTTCACTTTACCAAGCACAGCACATTCATCAACACAATTAGCGTACTAGTTTTCATGGAAATCTTCAAAAATTTGCAAATGGAAAGATGTTTACTTACTAACTGCGTTTCAATTTCGTTTAATATATTAAAAATGTGGAATATTCGAGACGTTATTGAGCTATATATTTTCTAATATTATATACCTTGGACGATAAGAAATTACCCCAGAAAATATCCTTATCATTTCCGTAAAGGAGAACACTTACCAACTGCAATAAAATTGAATTATTTTTAGAGTTCATCAATAATTTATTTGGACATAATTTCTACACGTAAATTCAACGTCAAAAACTTTGACTCATGACTTTTATTGATCCACGCACATTCGTAATTAGCCTTATTTCAAAAAAACGAGTTTTGATCTTTCTAATTCCAAATTGTTCCTATTGTTCAATCGGGAAATATTTATGTCGGGGTTGCATAAGCTTTTCAGTCTACGGGCCAGATATGCGGAATTTCTTAATAAAGGAAACTTGTATACAAGGGGGGGGGGGGGTCTATATTTATAGTAAACGGGGGGGGGAGGTATGGCATTTTACTGGTAAACCCCGTTGATCTTGTAGGTATACTTCAATTAGGAAAAAAATTTCAAATAACGTGTAGTACTTATAGATATGTCATTCACACTTCAAAGGGTTGTATAGTTATTGAAATAAAAAAAAATAACTTTCCATACACAGTGCCTAAGACCCAGTAAGAAAGTTGTTGTCTTGTCTCTCCTGATGGCCAAAAAAAAAAAATTCCACGTTTCTAAGTACAATAGTCACTGAGATATTCGAGTTCGAATAGGCAGTCGAGGTGGGTGGGGGGGGGGGAGACAACAGCTCTATATCCAGAAAAACCGTTTTATTCGTCTTTAGCGCTTTTTTTTTTTTCCTAAATTGCTTCCGTTTTTCGAATTCGAATACCTCAGTGAATATTGCACTTAGAAACGTGGAATTTTTTTTGTTGGAATCAGGAGCAACAGGACAACAACTTTCTTAGAGAAGCTGTCCTGGTCCCTAACCTGAATCCTAACTAATATTTTACATTTTTGACCAATATCTTATGTTAAGACATATATTTTTGTCTTAATATCCAATTTCAAATTGATTGATTAGCTCATAAGCATAACTTATTTTAAAAACTACTTACAGTCTATGATTGAATGAATTTCAAATGCATTTTAGTAAGAAAAAAGTAGATATTTTACCAATTTAAGGAAACGATAATCTCTCTTTTATAATTTAAGAAAAGAAACTGAAGCCATTAAATTAATGCATAGTCTTTTTTTCCCCATTGAATTAAATTGCTTCTGTTGCAGAAAAAAAGTCAGATGTTTCCTTTTTTTGAAGAACTCACTGACGGGTTACAGTATTTACTCGTGTATAGGACCAGGTTTTTATTCAATTATCCCGGCTTCAAAAACCAGATCGTCCTATATGAGCGAGCGAATTTCTAAACAAGAAGTGTCACTAAAAGACCAAAAAAAACCCTTGAAAAATTGGAATTAATTTAAGAAATAACTCCAGAACTAATGATAATTTTGACTGATTGAAAATGATAATTCGGAATTCATTGAAGATTAAATATCGATGACAAAATTCAGAATCAGGAATTGAAGTAATCGAAAATTGATGAATATAACAATCGAAAAGTAATGAGAGAAATAGTTCCACAATTTTAAATGAAAATTCAGAACTTTTGGGAGACGTATTTTCGGAATTTGCGAAAGTTTTCAATGATTTTAGGACCCTCTGTTTGATTTATGGGCCAGGCACAGGGATCCCAGCAGTGGCGTCAGATCCGGGTTGCAGTGGGTCTCAAAGCAGCAACAACATTTTGTAACACCATTCTGAGCAATTTATTAAAAGGAATTTGTATATATATAATTTTGATATTCTGTCTGTGTGTATGTTCTCTATACAAATCTACAGTTTCAGATCGATCGTCACCAAATGGGATCCGGCTCAAACGATAGACTACTTAAAAAATTCGTCAGCGCAGGGCAAACGCCCGAAATGGGCGAAAAACTGTCGGGCAATAATAGTTTCTGGGCCTCAACAATCACTTCCGGACCGTTTACTTTGGTTCCCTAGCAATGCGTTCCAGACATGCATATGCTTTTATAATGGTTTGCGACGTTATCAATCCCCCATAGAAGAAAACCCGGGCAGCGCCGGATATTATAGCTTGTTCGCTATAAAATTCATCACTTCGTCACCCTGAATTTACGTCGTCTCACCCTAAAAAAATCTTACGTTAATGACCATACTTACATACTATACAAGAAAAACAAATGCTTGAAAATGAGATACATGAAATACAGGGGTGGGGGGGGGGAGGTTGTTTATTACCCTCTTCAAAAAAAATAGTAGACATATTTGTGAGTTGATTTCAAAATGAATAGTCTGATTTGATTGTATATTAGCTAACATATTGATACATGGGGGGGGGGGGGAGGGGGACCTCATACAGTAGGTCTATTATGCAAATTGAACGAGCTATTTTTACATACACCAGGGGTGCCGAATCATTTTCAAAGACGTGTCATTGTTAAAATCATGTGCGACGCATCTGCTTACATTTCAATTGGAATAATACATTTCCTACTTTTAGGGAAATGACCATTCTCACCTTCTTCTAATATAATTCAATATTTTTGTATCGTAAATTAGATTATCATGATCAAATCGTGTGCAGGAAAATTATGCTCTAATACACAGAGTGCATAGACATTTTATTGGCGAACCGTTGATCCTACAGGTGTATACTTCCAATTAGAAAATGTTTCTAAATAACGTGTAGTACTCAGATACGTCATAGAAGTTTCGAGGGGTTGTACAGTTGTCAAAATAAAAAAAATCAACTTATAATGAGTCCCCGTATACAGTCCCCGTGTGCCCCAAAACCTAATTAGAAGGTTGTTGCCCTGTCTCTCCTAATGCCAACAAAATGAATTCGACGTTTTTAAGTGCAATATTCACTGAGATATTATAGAATTCGGAAAACGGAGGAAAGTTTGGAAACAACAGCGTTAAATGCGGAAAAATCATTTTACCCGCATTTTATCGCTGTGTTTTTTTTTAATTCTTCCGTTTCTCGAATTCGGCTATCTCAGCGAATATTGAACTTAAAAAAAGTGATTTTTTTTTTGGAATCAGGAGATACAGGGCAACAACTTTCTAACTGGGTACATAGAGCACACGGGGAGTGCATTAAAAGTTTTTTTAATAACCATGCAACCCCTCGAAAGGTGAATGAGGTATCTGAGTGCTACACGTTATTTGGAAACTTTTTCTATCTGGAAGTATACCTCTAGGATCAACGGTTCACCAATAAAATACTATACCCCCGTCTACTATGCATCCTGTATATTGTTTTTAAGTGCCGAAATAGAAGTCAGAGGAGGTATTTGGGATACAATCGAATCCCGTTTTAACGAATACCATTGTAGCGAAAATCTCGGTTTAACGAACAGTTTTCTAATCCCCCAAATAAGTTTACATAGGAACAATGCTAGGTAACCTAGAATTCCTTTAACGAAATTTCGTTTTAACGAAGTGATTCCTCCGGTCTCTTGGCGTTCGTTATAACGGGATTCAACTGTATTTGAACTATCGTTGAGACAAGGGGTGGGCCATGTCGTGGTGACGCTTCTTAGTCTTGTTTCTTGATGATAAGCAAATTTAGTCCTTTAAATAAGGTTACTAGACTCAAAAACTGAGGAAGGAGGACGCCTGCGCGGACTCTTCATAACGTCATTTTCCTCGATTTCCACAACAGATAGCGCTAGTGTACAGATCAATAAATCTGGTCAGACAACAATAATTTTTTCCAAACTAAATCAGCACCACTATAAAAAGAAAAATTCTGAGAATTTTTTTACGCGGTCAATTGGTCAATGCGCCTGGAGAAAAAACACTCATATCTCAGTGAAGAGTTATATGTTTCAGAGCGGGAAAAAACTTTTCCTTAGCAAAAAAGGAAAATAATTCCGAAAAGCGAAAAAGGAGGACAAAACGGCGAATTTTCCGAAACGCTGGAGGATAATTGAAACGACATCAAAAGAAGTATGTCTGGTAACCGTACTGTAAAATACTGGGAATCCACAACTAGCTTATGCACGAATTATTCCTGGATAATACATTTAGTGAATGTCAATTGAATTGCGGCTTTGTTGCATGCGTCTTTGATAAACTGCGATGTTGATACTGGGCAGAAAAGGCACATTCTGTGAATGTTCTCAAGTGAAAATACTTTAAATGCCTGCTGTATCATTTACAAATTTTTTTCATGCACAATATTTTGTTAACATTGCATCTGTCGGAAAGAATTTAAACTAATTTTTTTCTTGGCTAGGAAAAATTCCGTTTTCGGACAAGGGTGCAAACCACAGCACAATCAATTTGTTGACTTTTTTTCGTCAAATTTAAGGGACACCGATAAGAATTTTTTTTTAATAATTTAAGAAAATTTTATCATGCATACTTACGGGCTGCAGTCAACGTAATTTTCATCAGCTATTTGAAATTACTTGCACTAAATATAAAACGTAAAGTGAGACTGAAATAAAAATTATGAAATCTTTTTTGTGTAAATTTTGAATTTAATCTAAATTCTAAACATATTTTTAGGTTTTTTGAGAAACGAATTTCAATTTAAATCACCAGATTTGCTATAAACTGATATACATGTATAACTCAAACATAAATTTGAAGTCAAACTTGAAAAACTTAAGTATTTTTCCAATTTTATTTCTTCCCTGTAGACATAAATATGCATGTATATGATGTCTATGCTTATTGAAATTTTCACGTAATTTTTTACTGAAACCGCAAAATATTTCAGTAAATTTTTTTCGCTCAATGTTTCTCTTTTTTCCATGCTAACAATCATAGTAATGACAAGAAAGAATTATATTGTTTGAACTGAATATACGTATAAAAAATAATTATCAATGCACGCTTAATTTTGATGTTTACCCGGTGGAGAAATTTTAATAGCCAACTATTCGGAAAAAGGTTGGAAGGAATGCCGTTCATTTAATTTTGAATTTAATTTATGTGCTGAAAAATATATGCATGTTCTACTCAAGAGCATAGCGTATGAATAAAATATAGTTTCTTGCAACCTATTCAAATCTAAAGCCTGGTTTTCCTAGGAGCATGTTTTCTACGTGCGAAAACGCTGATTCGTCAAAAAACCACAATTTCAGGTTTTTAACCGATCAGCGTTTTTACGTTGCACCCAGTGCTAAAATTTTACTCGTAGGAAATCCGATTAAATGCTCTTCATGCACTGCAAAATCATGATAAAAATATTTTAAAAATTTAGAGCATACTTACAGTCTGATGATGTATTAGAAAAATAGGAATATTCAATAGGAGAGTGATATTTTTTCTAAATATAATGTCTAATTTAATATATAATTTCTAATATAATATCTCAAAAAGATAATGTCTTTAATAAGCACTCGAGATGGCAAAGCACGAATCAATTTCAAGGAAACACAGATTTATTTCGAACAGCTATTTACACGTATCTACACGCAGAGATTTGACAAAAACATGCAATTCAAAATTCAGTTTACACAGAGAGCGACTTCCCTTATATACAAGAGATCTCGTATTTGGAAGAGTAGATCAACTTTGCTAAAAAAAAAGTATCCTTATAGTTCTGTTTTGGTGGTGCGCTGTTGTATAGGAAAAAGCAAGGTTCTGAAAAGTACTCTCACATTCTCTCGCGAGATCCACTCCTTTTCCTTGGCGTCATTATATCGCCAAATCATCAGAGCCGTTGCTAAATTCGCCAGGTTTGTCGTCCATTTAGCGAGATTTACAGAGAAATGCGTTAATAGCTATCTAATAATTGATAAATAAGGACTAATTACATAATTTTTCGTAACAATAGTTTCTCATGCATTTTATAAATTCAATAGATTTTACTCTGAAATTCATTTATAAATTCGGCAAAGTAATTTTATGTATTTTTTCATTACCATTGGAAGATTAATTGTTCTCAACTTCTCAATCTCTTTTTTTTTCCCTTCACTTTCAACATAGTAATTAAAATTTAGTTTTTAGGCAGAATTTAAATTTTTATTTGGGGAGGGGGTAATCTCTGAGAAAAAAAAACATTTATGCAGAATGGAATTAGAATTTGCATGCATTTATTCGAAATTGCGTTCAACAGTATCATTTTCCATTTATACGAAATGAACACACGTCTGAAGATTTTTACACGAATAAAACTTGTCTACATATAGATGAAAATTTTTGGTCTTTTGATTCCCCAAAACAATATTTTCTGGTGGTGCACATATGGAATAAACGTAGAAGATACGATCAGAATGAATTTATCATCATGAACATTTAATGTATTTATCAATATGTTTTGGAATAATTTAAACGATTTTGATGTATTTAAGTTTTTATTAATATTTATGAACGGAACAAAAATCATTATTTGTACCATTTTGTTGTTAAATTAATATAAATTCACAAATTTCACATTCTACACGGGGGGGGGGGGGGTCAACGTGCTAAACAACCACCCAAGTCTCTTCCAAGGAATGAAATATTTTTCATATTTGTATATAGTGAAACCTTGTTACAATGATACTATAAATAAATCTCTCTTTAACGATATTTTTCAAATCTAGTTTGGACCTGCCCATTATCAAATGTTAAACTCTTCTCGATGCAATGATATCGTCTACTGCGATAAATACCTCTGTAACGATATTTTTGAACAAATTTTGAAACAGCTATAACTATATTTTTTCATATCTCGCTCAAAGTCGGTCTCAAATATAATTTTATTTCGTCACTCTTTTCGTTCTTCCGAGGGCGCATGATAAAATCGGTATTTTGCATAGCATGACCACCTAAAGAGTTGATGAAGTCTTCGGTATTTTTTGATAGTCAACTAATCAATTATAATTTTCGGCGGTGAGTGCATACTTATAAGCTAAGATTTCTGGTGGTAATAACGAAACTGATTCAGAGGAAAAATGTCAATAAAACCATAAATTTGATAATGTTGCCTTTTGATGTAACGATAATCCCTCTACAACGATATTTTTCTTGGTCCGCAAAGTATTGTTTATCTTAGTTTCACGATATTTCAGGTTCGTAATGCTGGTATTACACTATAAAAGTTTGATAAAAGTATTTTGATAAAACGTAAGCAAACAATAAGCGCATTGGTTACATTCGGTCATACGGCCTAGGACCTAGAGAAAACATTCATCAAATTCTTTCATTAAATATTTCAAGGAAAACGCATTTCTCTCTCTCTCTATAACTGTGACTTCTTTTTTGAAAATCTACGTTAATGAAACGTCTGAAGATTTTGAGTTCTGAGCAAGAGGTCCTGTGTCTTATTACGATTGAATTAAATATACCATATGTTTTTTTGATATGCTGTACGACTAATAGAAAACCATTGAGTAATCTTTGATGGCATTTCTTACGATAATATGATGAATATGATTTGTGGAGTTGATGTGAAAATACCATATATTTACAACTAAAATAAGTTTGATTAATTTTCTGCAATAGATTTTTATATTAATATTCAATACCATTTTTAAACGATCACATTTTTCCGATATGATCTAATCGAATTAATTAACGGACAACAGACGAAGAATGAACAATAAAAGCTTTGGCTACTCACCGACTGTTAAGATATTGATTTCAGAATTAAATTTGATTATATATTGAATACCATTCCATAACATCAGATGTTGAAAGTTGGATGAATTCTCCAATAACTGCTACAAACCACCTAAAGAGTGTCCAAACTTGGAGAAGCGAAATCGCAGCTTCATATGAAAATAAAAATTACTTTTCGGGGCACAATGAAATTTTTTCACTTACGTCCTTCAATGAAAATATTATATAAGAGCAATGAAATTTTTTTTACTTCATGGCTTTCGTGATGGAATTTTCGAATTTTTTTGTGAGAATGAAAATAATTCAGAGTTAAGAATTTAACGAAATAACTGATTAACCCTTTTATTTGGCAGCGATGCTCTCAAAAAAAAAACAACATGAGTTTTTTTAAATAAAGGCATTTTATATTTTGAGCTCGTTTGGGGATAAGGAACTCCTAATCATTCGATTTTCATTTGCAACCTGTGCATGAAGTTTCTACAATTGAAGACGTGGATGCAAGAACCAGACAACTCCAGTTTTCAAAATTTTTCAGGACGGACAAAAAAACATTTCAAAAATATTTAACTTTTTTTTTTTTTAATTTTAGGGTAAAATGTTAATAATACCTTCCTCTATCACATACTGGTTTCACTTTTTGAAATTTTTGCCTGGTTCTTTTAATTAGAAACATAAGAATGGAGCTGTCTGGTTTTTTCCACCCAATGGAATTCTGTGGCCAGGCTTACCAATAAAATCGTGGTAGATACCCAGAAACTCTTTATCAACACATTAAAACTGGATGATTATGTTTATGAAGAAAAATCTAGAGAAAATTTAAAAATATTCATGAAATTTTGTCCACTTTGTGAAAAGAATTTCGCCAAAATCACTCAAAAACAAGTGTTTTTATTATACATTGCCAATTAGAGGGTTAAATCAGTAAATGAAGATTTTCTTTAAATTGATTATAATTATTTTATTCGAAGATTATTTTTAAGTTTCAGAGCTGAGAAAAATTTGCTATAAGATTTCTCTGGAGTGATATTCATTCGGAGATATAGTTATATAATTATACTTACAAACTGCCATAATCAATACACGTTTACTGTTATAATCAATACACAATTTAGTAACTACGGATTTCTCAAATTTTAACTTATTTTTTGGTTAACCCTGTATGTATGATGATTGAAATCTCACTTTCTTGTAGCAAGCTTATAAATCCTTCACGGTCTCGAAAAAAAAGACTGGAATTATTTCTTTTAAAAATTTTTTTTAGCTATGGAAATTTAATCAGTAGGAAATAAAATTCAGTATAAAGTGATCAATTACTTACGAGCTTCAGTTAGACAAGACGTACCCCATTATCATTAAAAAAACAGGAAAAGAAAATTATGAATGAGTTTGAATTCTATTAGCTCCCTTGTTCCGATAATTTTTGTATAAAAGAGAAATGCGCATAAATTTGCTTGAAATGAAAAAGTTTTGCGTCAGGACATCTGCTGCCATCCATCAAATCTAAACAAAACTATCTGCTGTAATTCTTAAAATTAAATAAATGTTGGTTTTGAACAGCACCTCCTATACTCTGTTCGTTCTAACTTGGGTCCTGATGTAAATAAAAGCACGTGTGCGATGCCCAAAATGATTGGTTGAAGAACATTTCACCTTTTCTTACTGTGCAACACCGCCAAAAATATAGTCCTTTGTCGTTTGCCCCTCATACCATAAAATACCTCATAATTTTTAATTTTTTTTAAATATTTATTCCGTAGTATTTTAAAATTATCTGGAAGACGGGAAATAATATTTTTTAAACATCGATCAAAGTTGGCTGCTGCTGTGTCTTCAGGGTGGGTGTTGACAGGATACGCCTTTCTCACTCAAATATTACCATCCCCTTTTTAAACGGAAGTTTCATTTTATTATTATTATTCCATTTATGTTCATAATGTCCTTTCAGAAAACATCGCTGAGAGAGTATCACTGGACGCCCCTTTCTACTTCAGCGGCCCAAAGCAGATATAAACGAGATGTCTAAACAAGAAAAGTTTATGATTTGTGTTATTTTTCCGTATTCGCGGTAACCCCGGAACGTAACCTCCGCGAATACCGAGGGACGCCTGCACACATGAATAAAATGGTCAGAAGCATTTGCATCGATACGTTTATAACTCTTTATTATTTTAAATTTTATGTTCTTTCTCTTGGTTTAGTATAATAATTTTTTGCTCATCTTAATTATATTCTATACACAATAACGATACTTACGAACTTTAGTACAGCATAAAAGAAATCAAACTTAAAAACTCTTACAAAATCACACTTCATAGCGACAATGTTTTTGATAAATAGTATAAATTGATACATGTGTATTTTTCAGGTTCAAATATTTTAAGAAAAAGTACTATTCATACGAGGAATATATTTCCCTGAATGTGCATTGAGAAGTCTCCTAACTTTTTAACGCGCTAAAAAACTTTCTTATGTATAGATACATTATTTTTTCATTGATAAATTTCAAACCACATATATTTGATTGTGGGGGGGGGGGGCTATTCTATGCCAGTACAAAATTTTACACGTCTCCAATTCTTAATTTTTTGAGAATTCAAAAAAGTGAATTGAAAACAGCTTACACGCATGATAAAATTGTATTCCATGAAATCAATGTAATTAAATAAAAAATGATTCAAAATAAAGAAAACCGTTCAGTTCAAAAGATGACGAAAAAGATTTCAGAACCATTCATAAAATCATAAAATACTTGGGTTACAAATATTTTAAAACATATTTTAAATTTTTAAAATTTAATTTTCAATAAGATTGAATAAATAAAATCTCAATAGTTTTCATCATTTTATGAACTGAACAGTTTTCTTTATTTTGAATCATTTTTTTATTCAATTATCATGCAACTTTATCATGCATGCAAGTTGATTTGAATGCATTTGTTTGAAAATTTTTAAAAATTATGTGTTGGAGATATGAACATTTTGTGCTGGCATAGATAGCATGCATAATCAAATATATGTGGTAAAAATGTGGAATATATCAATGGATAAATAATATTTTTAATAGTATTTCAACAGAAGATAGTTCTTTATCATGTTAAAAGATAAGAGACCCCTAAACAGGAATTGATAGACCTAATGGATAGTGAACACTAGTGTGGGGTTAAAATCAGCAGTTACTTTTTGAAACTTTCGTAATTTAAAATTAAAGTGAAATAAGCAAATAAAAATTACTTACTTTCTGTTTACAGATATAAATCAAAATTAAAGTAAAATACATAAGTTTACAAAAAAATAAATAATCTTAGCAATATATCCTTACAACACATATATTTGTGTCTTGTCTCGCCGAAAGAGTTAAAAAGTTGCTAAACGGGGGGGGGGGGAATACCAATCGTAGCTAAAATTGCTAAAAAATACTCAATGAGTCGGGAGTAGGGGGTGGGAAGGTGATTCAAGACACAGTTAATTACAAGGTATTTAATGAAATAAAAAAACATTCAGTGAGACAAAAAATTTACATAAATTATTATATATATATCCTAATCTTCACCGAATTGCTGACATATAGGCTTGAATCCAAATTGGACGAAGCTCAACCAAAAGGACAAGCACGATTTCCGAGTCGATTTAGTGCAATGGATCACATCCAAACAATCAGGGAACTCGTAGAGAGACGCAAGGAATTCAAATTACCATTGTGTATGACCTTCATTGATTTTCAGAAAGCGTTTGACTCTGTTTTCACATCTGCTGTTGTTACAGCTCTAGATGTAATTGAGGGAGGGAAGACTTGCATCAATATCATCAAGAAAATATATGACAAAGCAACTGCAACAATTCGTTTGGATAAAGGAAAAGCAAAGATTAAATTTGGAAAAGTAGTCAGAGACAGGGTGTGTGTGATACTATCTCACCAGCTGTTTTAGAAGAAGTATCCAGAAAAATGGATTGGGATGAGAAAGGAATTAAAATAAATGGAGAATTTCTCAACCATTTGCGTTTTGCTGACGACATTGTTATTATCAGCAGTAATCCAGACGAACTTGAACAAATGATACAAGAACTTGTGAAGGCAAGTATTCAGGTGGGTCTGAAAATGAAACTGCAAAAGACAAAAGTTATGTTGAACTCCTTTACGTTGAAATAGGGGATCTTGCTCAACAACACAGAGATAGAAGAAGAA
This sequence comes from Pholcus phalangioides, assembly GCF_987345545.1. Lineage (NCBI taxonomy): Eukaryota > Metazoa > Arthropoda > Arachnida > Araneae > Pholcidae > Pholcus > Pholcus phalangioides. The sequence continues at coordinate 94,169,298 of NW_028301608.1, read as the reverse complement.
AGGTACATAGGTGGGACGGAAAATTTCTGTATGGACAATGGAATCATTAATGAAATAAACAGAAAGATCAGGATTGGATGGAGCACTTTTGGCAAAATCTGTGTAATTCTAAAGAGTCACATGCCATTATGACTAAAAAGAAAAGCTTTTAACCAGTGTTTGCTACCAGCACTGACCTATGGAGCTGAAATATGAACACTCACAAGCAAGAGGATACAGACAACACAAAGGAGCATGGAAAGATGTATGCTAGGCATCACAAGGGGAGAGACAGAAAACGAATCACTTGGATAAGGAACCAAACAGAGGTATATGATATCATGGAAAGAATTAAAATGGAAATGGGCTGGACATATTGCAAGAAGACAGGACAACAGATGGACTACAGGTATTCTAGATTAGTACCCCCGTGGTGTTAAACGTCCGAGAAGGCGTCCCCACACAAGATGGATCGAGGAGATCAGAAAAGTAGCTGGAGTCAACTGGATGGGTAAAGCAGCGGTTCTCAACCGGTGCTCCGCGGAGCCCTTGCGGTCCTTGTGCGCTCCCCAGGGGCTCCGCCGCTGCTCGAGGAAAGTAAAAAAAAACAGCTATTTGAAAAAAAATAATTATGATTACTTTAGAATAATAAAAATATATGAGTAATTTTTTGCTGAATAAGTAAAAAATAGGTCTACGGGGCTCCGCCATAGAAATTATATGCCAAAAAGGGATCCGTGAGTCAAAAAAGGTTGAGAACCGCCACGCTAAAGCCCCAGATAGAGCAAAATGGAAACATTTAGAGGAGACCTTCATCCAGAAGTGGATTGAAAATGGTTTTTGATGATGATGACGTAGCCTAAAAATGTATATACAAACTATGGCATGACACGTATATGGGCCATTAACATATTATTCCGTAATTGTGTGTGTCCCTTTTTAAAAAAATAAAGATATCCCGTTTTCTAACGAAGCTCACTTAACATCACAATATTTACTAAAATCAGCAATGAGGATGGAGATGATGTGTCTAATTTATAAATTGTATTTTTTTTTTTTTTGAATGAATATCACTGTGTAAATAGAAATCTTCATATTTGCCATGTTGAACCTTTTCTTTCGTAAAATGCATTTTAATTCACTGCAAACTTACGGTAGCACTTGATTTCTCGCCAAATGTTGTTCATACGCACTAATTGGCGGTGGGCATGTTCTAGTTAGGAGGAGGATAGTTGAACTGCTGTACACCCCTAATAAATTCTGTGAGGAGGCTGAGATTCATCTATCATTCATGAATATAAAATGAAACATCCTGAATTCCGTATATATCGGAGATCAACATCTCCCCTCATCTTTATTGCTTTCACTCGCTCGGTCGACGATACGAACCTGAATATTCAAACATTTATATGACATGAATGTCGCTCTCCACTTGTTAATACAAGATATACGGAAGACTGGATGTTGTGAAGATATTTATTATTTGAGATGTTAATTTTTTTTAAGGAAGGAAAAAAACTCATCTCTGCCTCTACCGGGAGAGATGAGTTTTTTCCTTCCTTAAAAAAAATTAACATCTCAAATAATAAATATCTTCACAACATCCAGTCTTCCGTATATCTTGTATTAACAAGTGGAGAGCGACATTCATGTCATATATATAGCCATCTGGTGGCTCGTCGTCCATGAGCTATTAGCTGATCGGTTTCACCGTCCATTGCACGGTTCCGTTCGGCATATATACGCTCTAGCGAAGGAAAATCTCTATCTCCTCTGTAGCTTAGTGGTCAGAGCACTCGTCCGGCAATCGAGGGACCCGGGTTCGTCTCCCGGTAGAGGCAGAGATGAGTTTTTTCCTTCCTTAAAAAAAAATTAACATCTCAAATAATAAATATCTTCACAACATCCAGTCTTCCGTATATCTTGTACAAACACTTATGTTGAAGAAGAAGCGGAAATTATTTTATGTTGAATAAATTTCTTAATGTTCAGGACTTGTGTTTAGAGTACAAGATATTGCATAACGTTAGAGGGATTTTAAAATATTATGAAAAATTAACAAATGGATGTACCTGTCTACCGTTTACTTCCTCAATCTCGTAAAAGTAGGACTTTTTACTGATACAACAAATAAATTAGTTGAAATTCTTTCTAGTAGGTGACGCTGCAAACTTGTTTCTCTATAGTAAGCAAATTTAATCCTTTAAATAGGTTATCAGATGCGAAAACTGAGAATGGGGGATGCCTGCGTGTTCCCTTGATAACGTCATTTTCCCCGATTTCCACTTCAACTTGCCAGCTTCTTCCTCTTCTTTCTTGCCCACAAGTCTTTTCCACATTTCTTTCGGAATCCCAGGCTGCGGTCTCCGGCCCTTATGTGCCACTCGGCGCACGTGCAATTTTTCTCCCTAGTCATTGGATTCAGTCATCCATTTTTGTCAAATGGCTTGTATGTTGCATTGGTTGATGGCTGTCTTCCTGGGGAGAACGACGCGAGTAATTCGAAACTTGCAGGCACGGGGCAAAGGGAGCCACCACTATAAATCTTTGCTACTTTTCCGACACAACTCTGCCTCTTTTGAGGGAACGGAAGTAAGGTGCTTTGCATCAGTCCGGGGTTATGAGCGGTTCTATCTATCTATCTATCCCCGATTTCCACAACAGATAGGACTACTATACCTACCAACAAAACCGGCCAGACAACAATAATTTCCTAACTAAAACAGAACCGCTATAGGAAGAGACATAAAAATTTCCAGAATTTTTCTTTTTTTACGGTTCCTGGCCAATGCGTGTGGAGAAAAAACATAAAAACACCCACATCTCAATGAAGAAGCATATGTTTCAGAGCGGGAAAAAATATTTTTCTTTAGATAAAAAAGGAAAATAATTCCGAAAACCGGAAAAGTGAACAAAAGGGCGAATTTTTTCCGAAACGTAGGAGGTCGCTTCAAACGACAAAAAGAAGGATGCCCGGTAACCCTACTTTAAAATACTGGGAATCCACAACTATCTTATGCACGAATTGTCCCTAGATCAGCGGTTCTGAACCTTTTTTTGACTCGCGGAGCCCTTTTCAGTGATTAATATCTATGGTGGAGCCCTGTTTAACTCGAGGAGCCATTTTTAGTATATTATTTATATGACGGTATACCCTTTAGGCCTCTTTTTTTGTTTGCTTATCAAATTTATTGATTTATTTTATTATTCTCGAGTGGTCGCGGAGACACTGGAAATTACACACGGAGCTCCAAGAGTTCCGCGGAGCACCGGTTGAGAACCGCTGTCTAGATGATAGTGAATACCAATTGAATCACGGCTTTGTTGCATGCCTCTTTGACTAACTGCGATGTTGAAAACGCACATTCGGTGAACGTTCTCAAGTGAAAATAAATGCCTGCTGTATCATGTTTCTCGTGTGCAGTGTTTTGTTAACATGACTCTAAACAGTGCAATCTGTCGGCAAAAATTTCCACTGAATTTTTTCTTGCTCGAAAAAAATAAAATAAATTCCGACTCTCGGACAAGAGTGCAAACAGCAACCCAGTACGCCAATTTGTTGATTTTTTTTGTCACTGTGTCAATAGAAATATTCATATTTTTCATATAGAACTTTTTCTTTCGTAAAATGCATTTTAATTCACTGCAGACTTGCGGTAGCACTTTATTTCTCGCCAAATGTTGTTTATACGTAATAATTGGCAATGCCACCGACAACAAGAAACATTTTTGGTGAAAATTGGCACTATACCATATCGATTATGCAGATTTCTTGTATTTTTCTAGCTAACATAAGCTCAAACTAATTATACTGAATATGTAATGCCATAATAACCTCGTGTATTGCATTTGGTTGCACGTGACACACACACACACACACACACACACACACACACACACACACACACACACACACACACACACACACACACACACACACACACACACACACACACACACACACACACACACACACACGTTCTTTCTCTCTCTCTCTCTCCGATACCCAGACTCATGATATTATTTTGCCCATAGAAAATAATAAAAATTACACTTACTCCCTTTGAAATGGTATTCATCCTGCCATTAATATTCAGACTTTTATCACAAATTCAGTTTATTTAAACCGATCTATAGCAGAGATTCTTAATTCTCAGATTGCTCCGATTATCCATAGATGATGAGCGTAGTAGCCTGCTCAATCATCCTGTGATGATTTAAATTCTTTTATTTTTAATATGAAGTTCTTAAAATGACGCATAGATGGCGTACGCATATATTCTAGTTTTTTTTCGCATTTTTCTCGATTATTTTATTCCCTAACACAGCTGTTACCAATTTGGGGTGCCTGGACCCCTAGGGGGGCCACGACTCATTTGTAGAAATGAAAAAAAAATAATGCAGTTGAAAAAAACAGATATTGTAAATTACTTAAAAGGAAAAGATTTAATTAAACTAACAAGTAAAAGCACCATTGTAACGTTGGTAGACTGTAGTAATGATATTGCAGTGATTTGATGAAAATTGTACTTGTGGCGACATCTTCCGATAGCTGTGTGAAACGTTATTTAATATCTTTTGCAGTCCAGTAGATGTCATTGATATCGCGTCACATTTACTAGTTCTGGATAGAAGAATGTCGACTCACATTCCTCTATCTTAAAGTGAGATTTCCTCAGGAGAATGTGTACGATGTGCATGTTCGGTTAAGTGGTAGTAGTAGTACTGGATAGAATGTGTTGATACCATTGTTCGAGAACATTCTCTTGTTAGATGGCTCTAGTTTTTGCTGCTATAATTGGGGTCCATGGTAGACATTAAGATTTACCAGCGACGTTTGGGTATTATGCATAATCAACGGTAAAAGTGATGAATTTAGGGACATTCATCACAATTATCAAAATGGTAGCGATTATGCATAATAACCGAATTTTCCAGATAAGCGGATATTATACGCCGGAGTCATTGACAGGTCCGATTAAGCGGGGCCAACTGTATATGTATTTTTTGTTTAAAAATTCTTGACGACTTGCATCTCGATACATAAATACACAATTAATGAAGAATGCAAAATGTCCTTTGTGTTTCCAGCTAAATTTTAGTATTTTTTTTATTTTCTAAGTCATTTTGTTTTATAAGTCGATTAAGTAAGAAGTAAACAGTAAAGTGAGAAAATCTGCACCCTAAAATGTTTCAATATTATTAATAATAATATAAAAAGTACTTACAACCTATTATAATAGTTTTCGGTGATGTCATTAATTTTGAAACAGTATTATTTTACAAGTTCAGTTTATTTTATAAGTTCATACATATTTGTCGCTCGCAGGACCTAGTCTCTTATTACTCTCTGCGTCATTCTTCTGGTTATGTACATGCTTACACATTGTTTCGGTCACTCACATGATTACACTCTGTCTTGATCACTCTTCCGGTTGCTCACAAACCGGGTCCCTTGTACTCTAAATCAATGCTTTGGGGCCGTTCAAGTATTACGTAAGCAAATTTTTAGCCATTTTTGATCCCTCCCCACTTTGTCAGCAAACTTTCGCCATCACTGCCCCCTACCTCCTAACGCATAATGGCGGGATAAGAAACGTACGCGGGAGGGGGCATAGAGGGCTCGTGCCCTTTCAGACGAAAAAAAAAATTTTAATGCAAAAAATATTTTAAAAAAATTGAAATTTCGAAAGGAAATATCTTTATATGTAATTATAATCGATTTCTGTTAATTTCAATGCTATTTAGAGGGTAAGAGCTCAGAATTTCTCTTTAAAAAAATTCATTGCGACCCACCCTTTAAGCCATATATGGTAAATCCTTGACCCGCAGACCAAATGTGGCCCTGAAGGTTATCTGATGTGGCTTGCTCCCAAACCTAATTTTGTAAAAATGAACTAAGCGGCACATTTCCAAATTGCTTAAATGACTCGGGGCACAATTCCAGAGCATTTAAGTGGCCCGTGGCCGGATCACTGATGTAGGCCTCAAAAATCACTCTCATATTCAAAGATCACCTAAGTAAACCGCGACACAGTTACAGAACACTTAAACGATCCGTGGCACATTTAGAGATCCCTTGAGTGACATGTGGCACAGTTTTAGAGCACATAAGCGGCCCCCAGTGTGGTTCTACATCACTCAAGTTACCCGCGGAACATTCCCAGATTACTTAACTGATCCGTGGCATAATTGCGGATCACTTGAGTGATGCGTGGCACAGTTCCAGAGCACTTGAGTGGTGCGTGGCGCACTTCCAAAGCACTTGAGTGGTGCGTGGCACACTTCCCAAGCACTTGAGTGGTGCGTGGCACAGTTCCAGAGCACTTGGATGGTGCGTGGCACACTTCCAAAGCACTTGAGTGGTGCGTGGCACACTTCCAAAGCACTTGAGTGGTGCGTGGCACAGTTCCAGAGCACTTGAGTGATGCGTGGCACAGTTCCAGAGCACTTAAGCGGCCCGGAAACATTTCCAGAGCACTTAAGCAGCCCGGAAACATTTCCAGAGCACTTGAAGGATCCGTGAAACATTTAGAGATCAGTAAAGTGGTTCTACAGGGGACTTATCAATAAGTAGAATGTTAGTTCAGGTGCCCAATAATTATCGAAAGGGTTTTTTTTCGTTTTGGGAGCACCGAATACGATGTTATTAAGAATATTTCATATCTTCACGGGTGGTTGATGACGTGAGCATCATCCAAACCCCTCCCTCTCCTTGTCATCAAAAGTCAGCAAATCGGAAAACCCCTCTCCCCATCGATGCTGACAAAATATTTGAATGACTCATTTGGTGATTCACATTCTTCCACACACTCTCGGTTACTCATTTGGTTGCATAATGAACTGGTCCCTCACTCTCCAAATCATTCTTTGGGTCATTCACATTCTTACTTAGCGCTTTAACTAGCAGCTTACTATGTTGGTAATTCATCGCCCTGGTTCCTCTCTCTCTCTAGGTTACTTCATGCTTGCACACCGTTATGGTCATACACATGCTTGCAAACTTTTTAGGTAATTCTTTTCGTCACTAACTGACCTGGTCTCTAACTTTTCAGGCCAGTCTTTTGTTCCTCACATATTCTACTTATCCAGGCCTGTAGCCAAAAATTTCGTTTGGGGGGGAGGGGAGAGGAACCACTTTCATTTCCACTTTCATCTTTGCTCTATTCACTGCATATGCAGTTGGCACAATATATCAAAGTTTTATTCTGCACAAAATAGTTCATGTTCCCAAAACTTACAAAAGTTATTTATGCTATATTTCAAAGGAATACTTACGGCCCCAAACTATCGGAAATATAACATAAATTATTAAAAAAAAATAATAGATACAACAAAAAATTGTTTTGTACATCATTCCCGCCAGGCCCGTAGCCAGTAATTTCGTTCGGCAGGGGGGGGGGGGAATAAAGTGATAGAACCATAGGTGGCCATCTTTTTCCCTTTTTTCAGTTTCTCACATTTGGGGGGGGGGGAGAGACAAGATTCCCAAGCCCCCCCCCCCTCCCGCTACGGCCTTGATTCCCACAGATTACCAGAATAGAAAGCATCTTTAATTGTTGTTGATAGCGTCACACTGTGATGCGCTTTTCATGTGATAAAATCAGTCTTGCATTACCCATTAAATGAATGATAGATGGCAACACCATCAAGAACACGAAACAGGCACAACTCTGACAACATAAATAGGTTAGGACAAAGGGTGTTCAACGCATGGCCCGCTGGCCGCATTTGGTCCTGGGAGCTTTTGTTGCTCGTAGATCATTTTCAGCAAATGGTTGGAAACTAATAAGATTAATTCAAAAATTAAGGAAAAAAATAATTTTTTACATTAAATGGAACACAAAATAATTCTTTATTTTAATTTATTCCCTCAAAAATGTAATTTTCCACATTAAATGGAAGAAGTAATTTTTGAATAAATGAAAGAAATTCGACAATAAATTGACAAAAACTCGGATTAATGAGAAAAATAATTCTAGTATCGATGAAAATGTTTAGAATAACTTATTAACTTACTTATCAAAATAACTTATAAATCAATGCGAGAAATAATTTCTTAATTTCTGATGGATAGAAATATTATTTCACAATCAATAAAAGAGGGAAAATAATTGCAAAATTATCGAGATAAATTATTGAAGAATCATTTAAAGTGATTTCAGATTAAAATTAATTAATTTCATCAGTGATTAATAAAAAACTGTTTCAAAATAAGTGGAAAAATTATTTTAAAACTAATAAAAATTGATAATTAATAAAGGAAATAATTTCAGAATAAATGGAAGTCTTCAATCATTTTTGTCTCTGTTTAAATCGGGGCCTCATTGGTCTCCTTAAGACGTCACTAAATTACATGAGATGGTGGCTGTGGCCTTCGTGGAAAGTTTCAATTTGTTCCACCGTGTCTGAAAGATTAAAGACCCCTGCGTTAGGGCCACACATTTACCCACATAACTCCAACATGTACCCACTCGTTAAGGTACGTTCACACTCATATACGAAGTCGCGCAACAAGTGGTCGTATTTCATAGCTAATTCAATAAATTCTCATCCGATATGGGATGTTGAGAGGGAAGAATTTTCATTATATGAAAGGGAACACGTGTGTGAGTGTGTGGTATAGTATTTGCATGCACTTACGTAACTACAGTGGAAATTTTTAAATCTACAAATTCGTGTTGAATGATTTTGATCTGTAAGAATGCTCCATGCAGTATGATTTCTTAAACTTTGTTTTGCCTTGGAAATATTGAAGAACTGATGACGTTTATATAACACCAATCTTCGACACATTCTGGTTTCCACCATTCAGTCCTTGCAAAAAAGTATGTAGCTTATTGAAGCCATCGATAAAGTCAGTGTGTTAAAAGTGGGGTTAGGCCAATTTGCTACCATGAAATTTGAAAAAATAACGAGGAAAAAAAGCGGCCTGTAAAAAATTTTTTGATGTCTTGATGACTTCATAGGTGCGTGTGAAATTGAAGAAAACTTAATGCTGTGTGAGTAGATCTGATCTCCCTCCAAATATCTCAAATAACATCTGTTAATGTTGAGAAAAGTTTATCCCTTATTTTCAGAAATCTGATGAAATCTGAAGGGCCGTTCAAGTATGACGTCAGCAAATTTTTAACCAATTTTGACTCCTCTTTCCCTTGTCAGCAAAAGCTATCAAAACTCTGAAACCCCCCCCCCCCCCGCATCAAAATTTCGTCATCTCTACTGCCTACCTTCCAACACATATTTGTGGGATCAAAGATGTACTCGGGGGGGGGGCGCAGAAGATCAAAAAGTTATTTGTTTTAATGGAAAAAATATTTTTCCAAAAAAATTAAAATTTCAAAAGAAAATACCTCTATATGTGTTAATATTATAATCAATTTCTGTTAATTTCAATGCTATTTGGAGAGAGAGAGAACTCAAAATTTCTTTCTAAGAAATTTATTGCCACCCACACACTAAGTCAGGCATCTTCAACCCGTTGCTCGCGAGTACTACGAACACCCAGAGTGCTCTATTTCGTGCTCGCGAGAACTTTATCAATGTTCCAATTAAATTCCTTGTACAACTTGCGTTCTAGTATGGAAATCATTCTGATTTCATGCATTCGAACTTGCCGTAAACGGTGCTCTTCGCTTTTGATGATGGATACAGGCAGTGCTCGCGACCAGAAAAACGTCGAAGACCTCCGCTCTAATCCATGTATAGTAAACCTTTGGCCTCCGGGCTAAATGTAGTCCTGGGGTTTATTTGATATGGCCTGCAACCTCAAACCTAATTTTGTAAAAATGAACGAAGCAGCAACATTTACGGGTCGCTTAAGTGACCAGAGGCACAATTTCAGCGCATTGAAGCTGCCCGTGGCCCATTTTCATATCACTCAAGTAGGCCCGTGGCACATTTTCAGATCGCTCAAGTAGGACCGTGGTGCATTCACAGATCACTTAAGTGACCCGCTGTACAGCTCCAGAACACGTAAGCGATCCGTGGCACATTTAGAGATCCCTTGAGTGACTTTATAGCACTTAAGCGGCTTCCAGTGCGGTTCTACATAACTCAGTTATCCACGGCACATTCCCAGATTACTTGAACCGCGGCATACCTACGGATCACTTGAGTGATGCGTGGCACAGTTCCCACAGTTCCTTAAGCGGCCCGGACACATTTCGTGATCACTGGAATTCGCGAAACATTTAGAGATCACTAAAGTGGCTGTGTAGGGGATTTATAAATATGAGGAATGTTAGTTCACATGCCCACAAACTAGGGAAAGGTTTTCTCTTCTTAGCACACTGAATAAGATGTTTCATATTTTTATAAAGGGTGGTTGATGATGTAAGCATCATCCAACCCCCCCCCCCCGTCATCAAAAGTCAGAAAATCGGAAAACCCCCCATCGATGCTGACGTAATACTTAAATGACCCCTACTGTGTTGAGAACATGAATGCGATTTTCAATAGATATTGTAAGAATTTTTTTTTTCCTTGACCTCTATTTATTATAATGACTCGTTCCGTTTCTTAAGCAACTCGTTTTGTTATTTCAATCGCATTTTTCGTCATATATTTTTGGGGAATTTTTTCCTTTTAGTTTTTACGGTATTTTTTCGGATTTTTAGGGCATTTTTTCGCGTTTTTAGGAAATCTTTTAAGATCATTTTCAGAACTTTTTTAGGCCAACAGCATCGAGGCCATGGTTATCTTTCTTTCTTATTATTGGGGGGAGTATATGTTGTATATTCTACATATAAAGGAAGGTTCTCTGATGCACCGCCCGCCATGCTTTCCCCATTCTTGGAATGTGCCTGGGAATGGTAGTGTAAACATAGGTAGGGTCACGCTGTCTGTGAGAGAGTATAAAAGAAACCCATATACACTCACATCAGTTGAGGTTTGTCTTTTGCAAAGGGTAGACAGCAGCTCTTTTACCTGCTTCTTACCAATTTAAATAAATCCTCAATTTTCTTCACATGTTATAGAATTGCTGCTGAGTCTACGTATCATTATCTTAATTAAGATATTACACATTAAATACCACATTTATATAGGAAAATATAGACTTACGTCCTAACATTGAGTAATGCAATACACAAACAAAAATTAAAATAACATAATAATGGTATGTGTGTATGTGTAATAAAATTCCAATGAGATATGCGCTAAAAACTAATTCAATTAACGACGCATTGTAATAAAAATATTAATTATATCATAATAACATAGTATATATGATAATATCTTACGCATTACATTATTAATATTAGAGTTAGAATATATATTAATTTTTATCCAAGAACAAAATTTCGAAACGATTGAATTAACTTCATTATTCCCAATGCAAAAATTTAACAAACAAACAAACAAACAGGCACGCACGCAATACACATTTCTCAATGCCACAGAAGAAAATAATGATTATTTTGTGTAACTTACGTTCTTTATAGATTAGGAAAGAATATAAATTAAGATAATAAGGTTTTTATTATAATTATTCAGTTAAATTTTAATTATTCAGTTAAAATGCAGACCATTTTAGAGCCAAGCTAGCTTGTGAGCGCCGGTATAGTAAAAATATCATTTGTGATTATTGCATGAAGCAAGTTCGAGTGATCCATTTGTAGAAAAATGTGAATTTATCTCTTATTGAGTAAGATTTTAGGGTTGAATAACAATGGAATTATAATGAAGGGGTCATGGGAAAATTTACACACTGCTACTGTTTTATACAGGGTTTCCTGTAAGTGATATATATATCACTTTATCTACATCGACAGTTACATTTTATCTACATCGACTGTTCTTCGTAGAGGTATGGTTTCAATTTTAAAAAATGCTCAAAATGTGTTCAAAAATTACCTTGTAGGCTTTGTAGTTTTGAGAATGGAAATACAGTATGCAACAAAATGAATGAAATCTAAATTTTTTTATACTGTCCTCCTATTTTCTAACTTCCGATTAGAAAGTTGTTACCCCGTGTCTCCTGAGGCCAACAAAGAAACATAGTATGTTTTTAAGTGCAATATTCGTTTAGATATTCAAATTCAAAGATCGGGGAAAAATTTGGAAATAGCAACATACATCCGGAAAGGAAGCGTTGTCCGTTAGCTTTTGCTGTTCTTTCCCAACTTTTCTCAGATTTTTGAATCCAAGTATTTTTGTGAATATTGTAGTTGGAAATATGGAATATTTTTTGTTGGGCTCAGAAAAAACAGGGCAACAACTTCCTAATTGGAAGTCAGAGAACAGAGGACCGTGTAAAAATTTCGATTTTTTTTTATTTTGTGACACACAGTATTTCTACTCTCAAAACTGGTACAGGGTGATTTTTGAACACATTTCGAGCATTTTTAGAATAGGAATCATACCTTTACGATGAATGGTTCATGAGATAAAGGTCGCATTAGCGCTTACAGGACATTCTGTATATTAAATATCACAATAATACAATGGTACTGACAGAATTGTCAGATTATGTAGTACAGTGATCCTTTTATGTAGTTTTGTTCTATTAGATGATATAAGAAAACTGTTAATGTTGGAATCACAATCTATTTTACGGTGTTATGCACCCCTATTGTTATGCAAATAGGGGTGTAACGGAAAATAGATCGTGGTTCCAAATAAGTTCAGAACTCTGATAAATAAGCACTGTAGTTCTTCAATCTCATAATATTTTCCAAGTGACTTATATTTATGACTAGCGAAAATACTCGCGGCTGCCCGGGTTTTCTTACTATCTCTTTCAAACGCGAGTGCCACAAATGTATGGGTTGCTTTTTCTCACTGGAGAATTTTTTCGTCTGAACTGAAAGTTAAGCCCTTAAAGGATTGCGCAAGTTTCGAGTTATAAACATGGTGAATATAAACGCTGGGGCTTTCATCAAAGGGCAGCAATTAAAGTTGAATTTTTAGGGTTTTTTTTTTTAAGATTCCGGAAAATGTCTCGCGGAAAAGTTTGATTTATTACAAAAAATATAATAATACGTTCATTAAATTCTGGAAAACAATTGTATGTGAAGATGAATATACCCTGCATCATCTTGGATTAAAAAATTTGGACGAATAATTTATTTCTTCACAAAAAAAAGAACATAATTGAAAATTTGAAAAAAAAATAAAGATTTGTTGACATTTATGTTTTCAATGCATTTTTTGAGTATGAAATATGCAAAAACGTTTTAAAAATTCTAAAATAAAATGAATGCTAACGTCTCAAAGTGCTATACTAGCAGCATTAAAGAAATGACAAACCTTTAAAAGGGTTAAACATTTCGAAAACACACATATAAGTTGTTTGAAAACGCGTCGGTAACCGAAGTAAATATTGCAAAAGTCTTTGTTGAGGTCCACGAAACATGGTTTCCCGACCGTTTCTTGCACATTTCGGGTGTTTTCTCAGTTCTGAAAACTTTTGAAGTAGCCTATTGTTCATGTCGGGTCCTGTTTTGTATATATACTGGTGAAATAAATAAAAAGAATTTGCATATTTTATCGAATTTCATGAAAAGAACTGAACCGAATATAAAACCACTGCTTCTAGACAAAAATGCAAATCTTGTACGTCAAATACGTAAGCGTACACCTGTGTGTAGGCGGAGCTAGTAGAGAAACAGGCCCGTAAGTTAAGACGCATTTCGTTCGCTAGCACGCCTCGGCGAATTTCTTGGTGTTATTTTGCAGCAATCGGTTAATTTCAAATTGTAACAGTAAAAATGAGTAACCACCAACGTTTAGATGATGGAATGAGGTGGCAAATTGTGGGGAGGCTAGAAGCAGGCCAATCTCAAGTCCAGATTTGTAGAGAGTTCAAGTTAACGCCCAGCGTCGTGTGTAAATTATGGAAACAGTTCAAGGATACTGGATCCATCGAGAGAAAGCCTGGGAAAGGTCGTCCAAGAGCCATGACGGACAAACAAGATCGTCATTTGTCGATTATAGCGAGGCGTAACAGGAGTGCTACAGCTTCTCAGCTCTCTCGTGACTTTGTATGCAGCCACAGGAACCCGTGTATCAAGGGTGACTGTTTCCAAAAGACTTCATGAGAGAGGGTTGTTTGCAAGAAGAATTGTTGTTTGCGTCCCGCTCACTTCTACGGACAGGAGAATCCGTTTATCATGGTGCAGAGAGCATAGAGATTGGAGTATGGATCAATGGGCGACCGTTCTCTTCACTGATGAGTCCCGGTTCAGCCTAAGCACCGATTCTCGCCGTACATTCATATGGAGAGAACCAGGGACCCGCCCCTTCCCTCCAATGTCCGTGAAAGTGAAATCGACCATTATGGAGGAGGAGGTTTGATGGTCTGGGCAGGCATTATGTTGGATGGCCGCACACCTCTCCATGTCTTTGAAAGAGGCACTGTGACTGGTGTGAGGTATAGGGATGAGGTCTTGGAGCCCAATGTTCGCCTTTTCAGGGGTGCAGTTGGCCCTGAGTTGCTTTTAATGGACGATAACGCGAGGCCACATAGAGCCCTTCTGCTCGACGATTTTCTACAGAGTGAGGATATTCGCCGGATGGATTGGCCAGCCAGGTCTCCAGACCTTAACCCTATAGAGCATGTCTGGGACGCTCTGGGGAGGGCAATTGCAACTCGCAACCCCGCTCCGGGAACCACCCAGGGAATGAAAACAGCGTTGCTGAACGAGTGGGACCAATTGCCACAGGAAATGATAAACTTCCTTATTTCAAGTGTGAAATCACGCTGCGAGACCTATATATCTATTAGAGGAGACCATACCCCCTATTAACCCATTTTTTTGTTTATTCTGCAACCGCTGTTTCATACCTTCCGACTCCAACGAGTGTTACGCACGATCATGCGTGGGTATTACAATTATTGAATGGTTATTTGTTTTGTATTGTATCAATGTATGTACATATCAAATTTCATCAAAATCGGTACAGTTGTTCTAGAGATAATCGACCAGGTCTGCAAATTCTCTTAATTTCTTACACCAGTGTAAGTAAAATTTAGTGGAGATTTCTCAAAAATTGTAGATGTGTATAGAGAACATACACGCAGACCGAAAATTAATTTCACATGTATAGATGCCGTTTCCTAGCTCATTGAACAAAAGAATTGAGCAGAATTGAAATTCTATCACATTCATATAATATTGTTTAAGGTATCCGACGACGGCGAAAGCGCAATTTTCGAAGAAAATACCGATTTTTATTTATGAAAGCCGTACTTGTTGTGATTCCAAAACAGGCCTTGTTTTGTTTAAATATGTATATTTTTGTATGTGACGCTCAGAATCGAAGTTACGTCCACTTTAGTGTTGCGTTTTTATATACAAGTAATCCATGTATAAAAACTTTAAACGTGTTAAACGAAGGATGCTGTTTTTCAGATTTTACTTGAGTTTAAAATACGATTTCTAAGTCATTGTATCATTATAGAATTTTAACTAATATACTACTACATATTTTTCAGGTTATAAACCAAAATTTAAGGTCTAACATATATTTCTATCTAATTAGAGTGTTTGATAGACGGTATGTAGGATGAAATTTCGTGCGAAAAATTCACATGCATTTTAACAGATTCGAGTGTATCTTATGAGCATACCATGATTTTTTTTAAATTTCTGTATAAAAACCTGTATTATTATCAGCTTAATATTTTCCGAAAAAATCAAAACATTTCGTTGGTAGGATTTTTCGCAATGATGTTTCGAATATTACACGAATTTCGCTCAAAATTTGGCATAAAAATGTCCTTTTCATAGAAAATGACATAGGCAGTCAAAATTCAGCGTAAAAAATTGAAAATAAAAGTCACTGGGCCCACGGAATACGAGAACCTACTGGTCCGCAGACATCATGGCTACTTTACCGCACAAATCCGGTCATATATCGCCATACGGGAATTTCCAGTGGAGTTGGGTGGGAAATGAAGGCGCTATCTATCGGGGGTCGTATCAGGCTCGGCAGGTAAAGGACTTGTTTCTGATGTTTCAGTCTGGATTCGAACCCGTGGACCTTGACGACAGCCTTTATAGTGGAAGACGATTATCTTGCTACTCGGTAGAGACCGTTACTGGTCCGCTAAACGAATTCTGTTCTAAATATTAATAATTGATTTTCCCAAATATATTAGCATTTAGAAGAGTGATATACCACCAAGGGGGTTGCAAAAAGCCAAAAAAAAAATTCACTTTGATCGTTGATTTTCCCATAGGAGATTCTTCCGCGGTCAATGCATTTTTTTTCCTTAGCGATCCAATTGTTTAATCAGTGGTCTCGGACAGCGGACCACCAATGGTTTTGAACGCTGCAAAATTTATTATTGTTTTCACCATTTAAGGACACTTTCGATCAAAAAATATTACTTTAGTTCACTGCCGTACCATTTCATAGAAAAGTTCTTTCGAACGTAAGTCGGATACCTCCTTCATCCAGATTAATTTGTTTTATTCAAAATTTCTCTCTTTTTTATCACTAATTTTTTTTTTGTTGATTTCATAGACTAAAAAAAATTGGCTGCTTATCGTGATAAGAATTAAACGTACTGTGCACGTCTAAGCAAAATAAATAAAATGATTCTTCGATCTATAGGGGAAAGTGACGTACAATGAGATACTTGCCTAATATGAGATACCCCTTTATCTCTTTTGTACGGTGGTGACATCTGCTGTTAGAGGCATGCACTATTAGTTCGACAGTAGATGGAGCGGCCAACAACATAACCTTACTCATTCGCATGCGGTTCTAGCAACAGGAGCCTATTTAACTGCCCAGCCTGCACAAGAGTTTTAGAAGTTATTTTTCGACGGGTTTTACAACGCGCAATGGAAGTCATTTTTAAACATTTCGTTATTAGTACATACGAAGTATTACATGTAGTTTCATATTCATGTATCGATTTCTTTTGCTTATTTCTTGATTTATTCGGTGATATTTCTTAAACATTGGTTGTGCCCAATATGAGATACAATGAAGTCCCTGACATGGGATATCTCATATTGAGACCTCATTTAGTAGACGACGCCTAAAAGAGTATCACTTCTTCTCATTTATTTCCAATGATCTTAAAGCAAATTAACATTTTTAAGATGGCTTCTGTAGAGCAAAAGAAATGGTCCCGAGAAGCGATGGTGGAAGCTGTTAATGCTGTTAAGAAGAGGATGGGTCTCCTCAAGGCTACATAATAATTTGGTGTGCCAAAAGGCACAATGGAAAGGTATGTCAAAGATGCAAGATCAGTCGAGGAACTCGTAGGAGTCAAGTTGGGGAGAAAGACGACCTTGACTGTAGAGTTGGGGGAATAATTATTGAAATATTGCGTTATTAATGTCTGAACTCTTGTTTGGTTTACGTTGCGCAGACATTAAACATATGGCCTTCTCCAACTAGCTGTGAGGAACGATATTAGTCATCCATTTAACGAATCGAAAAAAAATAGCTGGGCAAAAATTTCATCGCGGCTTTTTGAAACGGCCTCTTTTGTCACAGAAAACCAGAACGGTTGTCACATGCTAGGGCCAACGGGTTTAATACAGAGGGAATTAACGCCTTCTTCGACATATTTGAACCAGAAATGGAGAAAATAAATCTGCTTCACGTCGTTCATTTAACGTGGATGAGACAGGGATCACAGTGATGCAGCAGAGAACAAAGTGATGGCCGTGGTGGAAAACAAATAAGCACCTTGACTTCCTTAGAAAAAGGGAAATTGATTATAATTGTGGCCTACATGAATGCACAGGGGTTGTACATTCCTCAACTAATTGTGTTTCCTAGAAAAAATATGCTCCATTCTCTAATGGAAAAGGAGCACCTTCTGGCTCAATTTCAACTTGTGACCAATCTGGATAGATTCAAAGCTATATGTTTACGAGATGATTCGAGCATTTCCTGAAAATGACCAAGCCCACTTCATCCGATCCTGTTGTTTTGGTTTTAATGACCATTACAGCCATTCAAGAAACATAGAGGTCATTGAATTAGCGGAAATAAATCATGTCTCTCTAGTTTTCCTACCACCCCACACAACACAGGGAATGCAGCCGTTGGATGTTGGTTTCATGTTTCCGCTGAAAACGTACTACGCCAGGAAAATTGAAACTTACCTTAGAAACAATCCTGGAGAAGTTACAGTAAGTTTCGTTATGAGACTGTTTGCAGTAGCCTACACAAAAGCCGCGATAATGGAAAATTCAGCGAACGCCTTCAGAAAGACTCTCCATCTTTTCAACTTCTAATTTGACAGCCACCCCTGGACCTTCTGGTGTGGCGGTGAAGCCGTCAGACATTAGCCCTATCCCCTCAAGGCCTGTAGAGATATATCGTCTTCTTCACGGTCGGGTTCAGCAATATTGCTGACCAACTCACCATACAAGAAACAGCTTGAAGTAAAATCGTGAGTCAAGCGATTTTCTGAGGACACCATGGAGAGAAGTGAGCAAGATGTGTGCTATGCTCTCGATGGTCTCACGAGGATTGTGGAGAAATTAAGGAGGCAGTATTTTTGTGCAATGTTTGTGTTATTAGTAAAAAAAATTTAATTTGCTATACTATCTTTTCAATTTTGAGGATTAAATTCAATAAATAACTTTTTTCATGCAAATGTTTCTTTCTCAGTGTGACTACACAATATGGGATAGTGTCTCATATTAGGAACCCCTGGTGTCTCATATTGGGCAACCTGTTTCAAAAACACCTGTTCGAACATTTAAAAAAAATAATTTTTTGAGTATGTGTGTTTGCAATATTTTTTTCTGAAAATTCAATCAATATTTTGAATCAGGTATATTTATAGTGTACAAAATCAGTTTTAGGATTACTAAATTGTTCATCATTGAATCAGCAAAGCTATTTTAGAAAAAGTATCTCATTATAGGCCACTCTTCCCCACTCGCATCCCGTTTTAGAGAAAAGAATTACTTACGTCCTTCACGAATTCATGAATCCGTTATTATAGCAACTATCAAAATATGATTTCATTAATTTGGATCATGACTAATGCACATTTTACCACCATACATTCCATTAAAAAAAGCTGGATTTCAAATCTGTTTAAACCAGAGGTCTTCAACTTAGACATTGCGGACCAAATAGTAATTTCCATGAAACCCGAGGGCCAGCAAGTCACACTGAAGCATCGATATCCACAAAGTAGTGTCTTAACCGATGGGCCCAACGTGGGTCAAGATTTCGGGTCAAACAAGAGGGGCCCTCCTATATTATTAGAGAATTCTATTTAATCTGTTATTATTTTCAATCAAATAAGAATTTTCACAATGCTTAAATTATTTTTTCCATTAAATATGAATTTTCATGAATTCGGAAATTATTTTTTCAAAATAAAAATCTTCATTAAATCTGATAATATTTCATTCAATAATTCTGGAAATACTTTGCATCAATTTTCATCAATTGCAAAGTAATTTTTTTTATCAATTCTGAAAGCATTTCTCATTAATTCTGAAATTATTTCTCTCATCGGTTCTGAAATTTTTTGCTCATTTGTTCTAAAATGTTTTCGAAAAGTAATTTTTGAATTACTTCTTTAAACAATTCTGGAACACATTTCTTCATTGAGGTTTTTACAGCATTTCTAGAAGCCTGCAACTTCAGTATGTTTTCATCAGAAGGCCACCACAAGAAACTTCGAAGGCCACACGTGGCCCACGAGCCACGCGTTGAAGACCAATTACTGCATTGTAATTAATTTTTTACATATATATAGCGATTTATTTACAGCTACAGTACTTACATTCTGATGAACAAATTGGGTTCAAAAATTCGACTTAAATGAATCACAATGCTGTCCTTTTTATTATATGTTAAAAACAATTATTTCAGACGCAAATTTTCTATCGGCTTCGAAATTTATTTTTCATTGTTACTGCTACGCTTTCCACCCGTTTATGTGCACGTACTATTTTATGAATGAAAAATGAAATTAATTCTAAACAATTAGTAATTAATGGATACCTAATTGATATAATTCCAGTCGTAATATTAGCAAACAATATCATCGTCAAATGTTTAATGTGAATCAACAGGGAATTAATCTGCATTCATATTTTCGAAGCAAATTCCAATAAAAAAGGGAAGAAACTTCTCTAATATATCAAGTCTGAATACTAGTAAGTGGATGTATACAATACATGTAATATTAAATGATTTTTTTTAGCTTAAATCTTCGATCTGAAGCTGAGAATTTCATGGTAGCCGATTTAGCGCCAGTGGCACAATCACTGTACAGGTGGTCGAGAATTATTTTCGTAGCCTATATCTTTGCAAATGTTGACTTTAGAAAAATACCTTCAATTACGAAACGTTTTCAAATCACGTACGGTTACTTAAAAATGTCTCCAATTTGCCAAAGGACCGTATACGTAAAAAATATAAAAATCAGCTTTTTATGTAGTCTCCGTGTGCTAAAATTTCTAATAATTCGAATGTAAATGCGGATCCGAGTTATTTACAGGAAATTGCATATTTTTTGAATGCAATAATAACGGAGATATTTGATATTTCTATTAAGTTTCAACATTTACCGTCAATCATTGAGGGCGTGAATCATAAATTACAAAAAGTAAATTAAAATCAAAGTTGGAAAAGTTTTCTAATTGTACAAACAATTGCCAAAAAGGTATAATTGTTATTTTTTGTAAAAAAAAAATAAAAAATGGTAGAGTTCAATCTCTGTGTACAGTCCCTGAAAACTTCAACTTTTGAGCATGAAAACTTGCCAACACAGTGGCAGTGGTAAGTTGACAAAACATAATGATTTCATTTATTTAATATCTCGATAAATACTGCCTTTGAGAGAAAAAAAAAGTTCTTTTTGCAAATTACTTTCCAAAGCGGGATCTACATTTGAATAATTGGGGATTTTAACACACGGGGACTGTACAAAAAATTAATTTCTTTATTTCTTCTGCGTACGAACCCTCAGAGGCATTTCGAGATTTAAGTAAATTCAGGCCATTTGAAAAATTTTCTAATTGAAAGTATGTTTCGAAAGTCGACGATAGTCGTGCGTAGATGTCTGCTGTGCAATCAATTAGGGATAGTCTACAGCAGTGGTTCTCAACCGGGGGCCATATGGCCCCCTTGTGGTACTGGGATACTTCAAGGGGGGCCACGGAAGAAAATGGAGAAAGGGGCCATGACAGGTGGTTTGGAGAGCTGAGAAGAAAAATTAAGGTGTGAAGAAATAAAGATTTTATATTAGTGACCAACACTACTCAAGAGAGAGAGAGAATCCAACAAAACCACCCATAAAACCAGGGCCTTCTTTAGGGCATGGACCCACCCAGACCTCACCGCCTACATTTTGCAACAAGTTCCCTAGAATGGGGTTTTTCTCAAGTCCCCGGCTAAATTTTTCAGACCCCCCCTTCCCTATATGAAATTTATTGTATGAAAAACAAAACAAACAAAAAAAAATGATGAAAACCATATTAAGCCCGGGCTGTAGCTCTGTCAGTCCCACTCTTGTGAGAGGCCTCATGCCCATAAGTGACCCCACCTTATGATATTTTGTATAGTACAATTAATTTTGAAAATAAATAGGAAATATGTAGGCTGTTTATTTCCAGCTAAAGTATGGGACTACCATAGCATCACTTTGCCCAAGGAGGGGGGGGGGGGGGCTCCCATGATATTGAGACAGTCCTGATAAAACTCGGACTAGCGGGGAGATCAACATCAACACATTCTAGGCTACTGGTCTGGACGCCAATTTTCTTTGCAAAATTTTCGTTCAGTATAAATTCTCTGAAAAAAATCATTTCCATGCGTATAAAGTATCTTTCTTCTAGATGAGAGTTTAAAACTCTGGGTAAGACAGGGGAGCCACGAGAAAAAAATATGATTCAAAGGGGGCCACGGGCAAAAAAAGGTTAAGAAACACTGGTCTACAGTATATTGTGTTAGTGAACAGTACAATGAATAACAACTATAACTGGACTTTTCCTCTGTTGTTGGAATGATGAATAAATAAATAAATATGTGTTTTTCCTACTAACACCTAACTACGATTCGTCAGATGATTATCCTCTTCGCGCCTTTTTGCTTTGAACGGTTTTAAATGGTTTTTAATGATTCTTTTTTCAAGTTGAGACTTGAGGTACACATTCAAATGGTCCTAGTAAAGATATCTACCCAAATTAATTAATTACATAATTTTTATTTTTAAAGGGCATTTTGGAATACAATAAACAAAATCAAAATGTTTTTTATTTAATAGTCAGTTTTGGCGCAGTCGTGAAGAGTTTACAATACACGTAATATGTTTTCTAATAATGATGAAATGGAATAATTATATGAAAAGAAACATAAACCTAGAAAAAAAACAATACTTACAACCTGAAGTTGAATAATTGGTAAAATAATATAGTTTAAAAAAAATACATCGCGTATATATTAATACTTTCTACAAATAATAGAGGTCGTTCTTTATACGATTACGCTGCACTCAATAATTTGATCTTGTTAAATGAAGCTTTGCGATCTGATTCAGCTGGTAATTTTACGTACTTGCGAAATTCAGGAGCAAGTGTTACTAATATATTTCTAGTATCAGAAATCCTTTTTTTTCAGATTTTTGTATGTGATTTTGAGGTTGGTATCGATTAATCTTCCGATCACATGCCTGTGTGGACAACTTTTACCTGGAATTCAAATTTCTCTCACGAGAGGGAGACATTCTCCCTCTATACCTTGATACGAAAAATATAGCACGACGGAGTGATGCTGCAAAATTAAACTGCAACGATAAAATCTATGAAAAATTATCAATGTTTATAACGTTCCAAGTGATTTTATTGACCCACAGATTTCCGCTTCAATCTTGACAGAAGCGGCTAAACAAACTGGTATGATAAAATCTCGACCAAAGGTGTCCTTTGGAGGGAGAAGGGTGGGGTACAAGGTCATTTTTTGGTCCCTGTTATCCAGAAGTGACAGGAAAGGCATGAATTTAAAAATTGGTATAACTGTTCAGGGGAATGGTTACTCATTTTGCGTTTCGTTTTCGATAGAGAAACGGCCATTATTCATTTACTCAATCCCTGATAAAGAGTTTGATCCTCTGCTTGACAAAGAGATTTCTACGTTAGAATTAGATACAATATTGAATGGACTGAAAACAAATAAAGCACACGGTACAGACTTGATAATAAAATGAATTTTTAATTAACAGTTCATTTCCTGGTAAAAATTGTTTTGCTATCAACTTTTATTCAAATACTCAGAGATGCATTTGCTCCGCGGGACTGGGTTGAGGTATTGATTTTATCTATATCCAGAAAAGATGAAGCTGCTTCCAAACTACCGCCCTGTCGTAGCCTTAGCCTGTTGTTTGTTCAAATGTTTGACGGAAAATCAGAGTGGCTATCGCTGGGAAAAATGCTACCAGACGAGCAGACTGGATTTAGACAAAATTATGGTTGCTCATATTAGGTTTTCATGAATTATTTAATGCAACAAAGGCTATCAAGAGTTCGTGGTTATTACTATATACTGTTCGCGGATTTGAGTACGTCCACGACGTACTCTCATGTGCGTTTTAAACAAACTTGGCTGAGCACTCGTTTTGTCAATTTATTAAAGGAAGTATACTGTAAAGTCCCATTAATAATAAAATCTGCCTTTGGTCTCACTGGGAGGATCCAAATACAGAAAGGCTTATTACAGGGAGAAATGCTACGTCCGACCTTGTTCTCATTATATATTTTCTATTTAATTAAGCGACTAAATAATTGCGATGTGTCATCATTGCAGCTTGACTAAAATACAGCAATGCACACGTTATTTGATCACGGACGATACGGTCATTTTGGCGGATTCGCCTATTAACTTAGAAATAAAAACTTTCCGTCATTATTTCCATTTTAATGTAAATATAAATAAAACGAAGATTATGGTCTTTTCAGAAGATCCGGGAAATTGGAGACGGACTAGAGATAGTAGCATCGAAATACTCTCTTGGAGGTGGTGGATAGGAGCTAAATTCATGCTTTTTGATCACCAACGTGTGATTCATGTCTATATGTATAGCAGCTGTATTGGATTAGCTTCATGTGACGAGAGGAAAAAAAAAGTGAAAAAAAAGTTTTTCTACAAATTTTGGAGAAAAAAATGATTACAGCATCGTAACTGCGGTTTAATGAGGGCAATAATTAACGGGAACATAATTATCACGAAAAAATACGCCAATTTGAAGATGATCCAGAATCACGTTTTTTTGTTATCGGACTTTGGCCAGGGATCATCGGCCACTTCACGAACTGGCTGGCTGATTTTTGGACATAGGCAGGGACGGGCTTTGGCAGTAACAAATATATGTGTATTCTCCCCTACCCCATACTTAGATCTAATTTTGTTTGTGAATATATTTTCTCCATTTTCCATTTTTGACTATTTTCTCCCTTTTTATGTAATAACGTTTTTTTTTGTATTGTGCTGCGAGCAGA
Organism: Pholcus phalangioides; assembly: GCF_987345545.1. Classification (NCBI taxonomy): domain Eukaryota; kingdom Metazoa; phylum Arthropoda; class Arachnida; order Araneae; family Pholcidae; genus Pholcus; species Pholcus phalangioides. The sequence continues at coordinate 94,144,882 of NW_028301608.1, read as the reverse complement.
TTTTGGACACAATAATTAGATAACAGTGTTGTCACTAATACGAATTGATGTTATTGATGCTTTGTAATACCGTAATAAACTAATGCTAGAGCAATAAATATTTAATTAAAAATTAACTTTCTACGAATCAGATTTAAGAATGTATAATAGGTATAAAACATGTTTGTAACCAACTACATACAGTAAATTTCATAATATCGTTCATAAGGTTCAACGCATATATTGGTTAAAAATCTAAACGTTTTTTAAGAGACCGCTGAAACAAAGAAATTTATCACACATTGATATTTCTTACCGCCTTTCGGACGAAAAAAAAAATCATGTTAAATTCAATTCGCTATTTACACATCATTGAACCACTAAATCTTTCCGATACTATGAGATTACCACTGTTTTCATACTACTTTCGATAGTGAGAATTTAAACATTATATTTTTAGGAAAAAAATGACGACCGCCAATTTTCTACATCTACGAGAGGTGGTGGTGTTCTAATCGCTGTTAAAAATTTTAATTTCCATTAGGTGTTCGAATATTGAAACTTTAAATGAAGATATTTGGATCATTGTTAAACTGTCACCTTTCTCCTGTGTGCACGTATGTATTCCCCCCTTCATGTAGATATACGTTATATAATGAGTTTTATAATTCTGTTGATGCTTTATCTCACTTAATTTAATTTGCCTTCAATTGACTGGATATCTAGTGGTCTCACTAGCAATGCGACAGTTAGAGCAGTTGAATTTGTAAACTTTGTCCAAAGCCATGCGTTTTCTCAAATTAATAAAGTTGTGAATTTCTATGATAAAATTCTTGATTTAGTGCGGGTGAATGATGAAATTATTGATTTAGTGCTGGTCAATGATGAAATTATTGATTTAATGCTGGTCAATGATGAAATTATTGATTTAGTGCTGGTCAATGATAATTGCCTTCGATGTAGTCTTTATAATGCTCCTATAAAAAAAATATGTCTTTATAGTGCTCTTGTTCCCGAGGATCCATACCATCCAGCATTAGAGAGAACATTCGGTCAGTTCATTTTTCCCAAAGCTTGATAAGAGAAGCGGTATATAATATTGTTTTTTTGACGCGAAGAATAATTTCAAGAAAGCTGACTATGACGCATTGATCAGTATGTTTCGGTATGTTGATTGGAGTTTTTTACTCAATGTTACCAATGTTGATGAAGCGTTAAATCAATTTTATGATGTGATATTTGATATATTTAATAAATGTATCCCCAAACTTAAGCCTAAGAAAAGCCGTTTTCCACCTTGGTTTACCGTGAAAATCCTTAAGCTAATCAAACTGAGAACAAACTTCGCAATTTTCTACGCCATGGTGACCTGCTTGCTTATAAGGATCTGAGAAACTATAAAAGCTGAGATTAAAAGAAAAATACGTTTCCAATATCGCAATTATTTGAATTCACTTGAAAACGACATTATCCGGAACCCTAAAATATTTTGGTGTTTTTGTAAAAACTTGAAATCTCGAAACCATTTTCCAAACGAGATGTCTTACCTCGGCAAATTTCCCTCTGATGCTTTTGAAACTGCCGAATACTTCAAAGACTCTTTGGTTCTGTTTCCCGTAATTCTAATAGTGTATGTGTTGGTTATGTCGATGATTATGATTTCGCTGACAACTGTTTTTTCAGCATGGTGATGATAATATACCTTTTTTGGGTGAAAGGCTGTGGCCTCTATTTGGCAACTCCACTCATTACTATCTTCAATCTTTCAGTTAATACGGGTCTTTTTTTTTACTTTAGAAAAATTGCACCGTTACGCCTGTTTTTAAAAAAGTCAATAATGCTGACGTATTAAATTACCGACCTATAATCAAAACGAGTGCCCTTTGCAAAGTATTTGAACTTGTGCATAAGAGAATTTATAGCCACGTTCAATCTCTGCACATCAGCATGGTTTCGTGCCTAAACGATCCGCTAGTACTAATCTTGTAGTAATATCGCAGGCAATTGCTCAAGCTATTGACAGACATCAACAACTGGACGTAATCTACACTGACCTTTCCAAAGCGTTTACCACACTATCCTTCTTTCAAAAATTAGGGCTTAGGGTTTTTCAGGTCACCTTGCTAACTGTTTCGAATCCTAACTCATAGGTCGATACCAACAAGTAAGTTTTAATGGTGCTAAATCTTCCCGTTATCCTTGTCTTACTGGTGTTCCTCAGGGGTACATTTTGGGCCCTTTGCTTTTCATTTTATTCCTTAATGATTTGGAAAATCACGTAGATTCTAATTGCTTGATATATATGCTGATGATGTTAAAATCTTCCAAGTCATAGATAATACAGATGACACTGAGACGCTACAAAATTCTGTCGAACAACTCAACTGATGGTGTAACACAAATAAGTTAAATCTGAATATTGCCAAGTGCAAATGTTTGTCTTTCAGTAAGAAGCATAGCCCAATCCTGTGCAATTACAATGTTGATGGTCAAAGGCTCACAAGAGTAGAGTATACGAAGGACTTAGGTGCACTTTTGATAAGACTCTCAATTTCAACCAGCATATTAATGACATTGTTCAAAAACATCAAGAAATGTCGGTTTCATGATCCGCAACAGCAAATTTTCTCAAAATACAGAAACCTTGCTGCGACTTTAAAATTCTTACGTAAGATCAGTTCTAGAATATTGTTCCATAATCTGGAATCCATATTACTTGTACAATAACATTAGGATTGAACGCACACAAATAGGCTTTTGCATTTTGTTTACTTCAAGAGGTTTCAAATTTTTGATATTCGAATTTCTACAGACATACTCAGATCTACTTTTCACTATGAATCACTCGAAGTCCGCCGTCAGAATGCATTGATCACATTTTTTGTGAAAATTCTGCACTTCGACTTGGATGTACCAGACATTTTAGCGCAAGTCTGTTTTCACTGAAATAGCATCGGTTCGAACCCCATCGTCGCCGCAGCGGTGGTCGGCTGAAGTTGGTTTCTGGCGATTCCCAAATTCGAGGCGCAAATGCGAGCCGATCTCTCCATTGAAAAGTCTCGCTACAGAGAGCAACAGCGCTACAACGATATAATTATGCAATCATTACACTTCACTCATAGTTAGAAAAAACTGGTGGCAGATGGCAGCACTACACATAACAAGCATTACGCAGAAGCAAACTTCACGTCAGGTTTCACTACACGTACACGCACATTCCAACATGTAACAATTCGTTAGAGGTTCCGCAGAGGAATATGGACGAGGTACATGGGTAGTTTAGTAGAACTGTAACAGCATCAATCTTCGTAACCGCATTCTCTTCTATGCCTCACCATACCGAACTAACACGTGTTGGAAAATCCTCTTTTCCGCTTCCTCAGGTGTGGAAGTTCTCATGTGCTTTTTTGACTTTTTTTTGTATGCACATATGGTATTATTTGTATTATATTTATTTGTGTTATTATTATTGTGCCGTTATTATTTGTTTTATTCTTTGCCTTTCTGTATTCAACGGGCTGTGTGTGTTTTTATGTTTATTTTTTACTTTTTTCTTCACGCCAGAGTGATTGGGCATATGCCTGCTATGTGAGTATATAAATAAATAAATTGATGAAGAAAAACACACAGTAATAGAATTAGCTCTGAGAAGGTTTCAAAAGCACGTTAATGCGGCGCTTATCATGCTTCATGATATAACACTGCTGGATAATCATATTTAAAAAATACATAGATTTATTTTATATCTGACTTTCATTTCTATGCAATCTCATTCACAGACAATATTCAATGACAATAAGTATTTCTACGTTAATTATATACAAGACTACGATTAATGGAAACATTCAGCGCTGTACTTACATCCTGTTGGAAACACGAATGTTGTGTTTCATGTTCTAATGTACAAGGTGATCCAATTTGTTTTTGGATAGACTATATAACTAGACATTTTTTTTAAACAAAAATATATTTATAAATTGCGAACAATTGTCGATGATTTTGAGGTTTTTAGCAAAATACAATTTAATTAAAAAATGAAATCACCAATCACCTTTAAATAAAAGCTGCCCATCCACAAATAATTTACGTTTTTCATTATACAGTTAATGCACACGGGCTTTTAAGAATTCTTTAAATTGCGTGTTAAAAACACACACAACAAACTGGGGGGGGGGGGGAGGGTAGGGATTCATGAATAGGTAAATTTTTCTACCTGAACGGCAAATAAGATCCGCCTTTGGGGTGTGGGGTGTGACAGGCATGGTTACACCGGGCACCGCGCTTTCTGTGACCCCGCTCTCACGGTACAGTCGATCACGCTTGAACCGATATCAACTGTTCCAGCACAATATATCCAATTAAGTGGGGTATTCGATTATGCCGGGAACAATTCAGTTGCTATTTCGATCCGTTAGTATTGTTTGTAAACCGTCTTATACAGTTTGCTATGTGTCTTAAACATCAAGTTGTTCTTTTGATGTCATCTGTGTGTGAAAAACACTCATTTTGAACCAGAAAAATTTCCACTGTTTTCAAAATTTTTTTGCCGATTTTCTCTGCTCTGTTTTTTGCCTAATCATGGCACTGTTGCATTTTTATTGTTTCAGTATGAAACCATTGCAATACAACTTGGTCAACACCAAAGCGGTAAAAGAATATTTTTACTTAGCTTCGACCAAAGCTGACCACGCTTCCGCTTTTCGCCAACCTTCTGAAATTTCACCAAAATTTACTTTTGCTTGACGCTTGACACCTGAGCTTGTGAGAAATTGCATACTCTTTGACAATTTCAGGTTGCTTTATTTTTGTTTATTATTGCATTAAAAATTTTTAATTCGTTGCACGAAACGCAAATCGTGTTCACTTTTTTAATTTCATGGAATTGCATGAATCCACAGTGTTTGTTTATGCAGATTGTTTGATTTATGACTATGACATGAATGTCGCTCTCCACTTGTTAATACAAGATATATAGAAGACTGGATGTTGTGAAGATATTTATTATTTGAGATGATACTTTTTTCCTTCCTTAAAAAAGTATCATCTCAAATAATAAATATCTTCACAACATCCAGTCTTCTATATATCTTGTGTTTGATTTACACTGCTGGCCACCCAAATTGCAACACCAAGAAAGACAAGAGATATCGCAACAATATTTATTTTGTAGATAACATGTTGACCAAGCATCAAATGATTAAATTTATAGACTTCTGTGAAGTGTGGTTCCTGCCAAAATCAGTAGCCAGAGTAGCCGCCATTGTTGGAGATCGCCGCTGCCACACGCCTCGGCATTGATTCAAAGAGACTTTGGATGTGCTCTTGGGGTACAGCAGACCAAGCAGCTTCCACGCGTTGCCAAAGTTGATCTGGTGTGGCAGCTGGGCATGTAATCTGGGTCAATCGTTGAGCAACCATGGACCACATGTTTTCTATCGGCGAAAGATCCGGGGAGCGAGCTGGCCAGGGAAGCAATTCAATCTGGCGATTGACGAAGAACCTTTGGACAATGCGTGCCACGTGTGGTCGTGCATTATCCTGTTGAAATATGGCTGTGGGCAAGCCCTGAAGGTAAGGAAGGACAACTGGCTCCAACACCTCGGAGATGTAGCGCTGGCTTTTTAAAGTACCAGCAATGCATACTAGAGGAGTGCGAGAGTGATATCCAATACCGAGCCATACCATAATACCCGGTGCAGGACCAGTGTGGCGGTGCATAACGCAGCTGTTCAGCATCCTCTCTCCACGGTGTCTCCAGACTCGAATCCGACCATCGTGGTGTTGCAGACAGAAGCGTGACTCGTCAGTAAAGACAATTTCATTCCATTGTGCCGTCCACATCCTTCTTTCATCGCACCATTGGCGGCGGAGACGTCTGTGGTTCTGCGTCAAGGGTAGACGAAGCAATGGACGTCTTGCGGACAGACCACTCTGCTGTAAACGGCGTCGAATGGTACGCGCAGACACTGGATGATGCGGTACAGACTGAATGTGCTGTGCTATGGTTCGTGATGTGGCTGAGCGATCCGTCACTGCCATACGTACAATACGCCTGTCATCACGTGAAGTGGTGCACTGAGGTGGATGCGATCGAACACGTCGGTCCGTCGTACCCTCCTGCATCCAACGATCACATATCCGCATTACAGTTGTTTGGTTTCGTCCAACACGACTACCGATTTCCCTGAAAGATAATCCACAATCTCGGTAGGCCACTATCCTTCCCCTGTCGAACTCGGATACGTGATCCAAAGATGATCGTTTTTTTGAAAAAACCACAAGAAAAACACAATTGCCGTACTTCAAATCGTCGAAATCTCCAAGCCTTAAATAGCACTTTGAAGTGGCGCCACAGGCGCGTGTGATGTGCGTCTGCGCTGAAATTCTAATCATTTGCATATCTCACCTCCGCTAATGCATGTTGTAAATTTCATATTATTTGCATGCTTCCTTCAGGGTGTTGCATTTACGGTGGCCAGCAGTGTAGTTTTACTTTTATAAACAAAGTTAGCGTCCTCTATGGGCTGAAAAAGAACAAAAATAAACCAATTAGATTCACTGAAGATATAGCCTAAACAAAACGAGGTTCTTCGTCCAGATTTTTCAAAATCCTCAATTAAACAAGTATTTTTTCTAATAAAAGTGTTATGTGGATGGCGGTTAATATATATTTACAGTTAACATGTCAATCATAGTATTCGATTAAATAGTAGGCACGCCCTGAAAAAATGTGTGTACCTCAGCCAGGAGCACGAATTTTGATTCCGGTCGATTTTAATCCTTTCAAGCAGGGTATGTGTTTATCAGTTACCCGATTAAGTGCAACACATGTAAATTAGCGCTGAGGCTTTCACCAATTTTAAAATTATTATTTCTTTTATGAGTTCTGGAATTATTTCTTTCACCAATTAACGCAAAACAAAATAATAATAATATTATTATTTTGTTTTGCGTTTCTTCTTGAACTCGAAAAATTTTGAGGCATTTATTTCAGCACAAAAAACGCTCAAAAGTCAAGAATTTCGATCACCAATATCTCGGTGAATTTCTTTACCAAAAAAATTTCCGATAGAAACACCCGTGAAATATTCCCGTTTGTATACTTTAGTGATTTATACGAAGCACGCAATGTTTTGAAGGTGAGGAATATACTTACTGGCTGTGATTGAATGTTAGATTTTTAAACATTGAAATATAGTCAAACCTACGCGATTATAAAACACTTAATGTTATATCGATTTATTTTTAACGTTTATTTATTTATTTACTTACCGGCTGAATGAAATAGAAAGATGCATAAGAGTAAACATTAAAATTTGAATAACTTATCAAATAAAGACATTTATTTTACATCATATTAATGTTCAAGTAATTAAGTAGGCCTATCTAATATCTATAATTCGATTATATAACTTTTTCTGAGGTTATGATCCTAATGATCTCAAGAAATGCCGGGAGAAATACTTACATCTTTAGGCTATAGGAATTAAATTCTATTAGATATGTGAATTTTTCGAAATATTTCAGCGTTTAGATAAAAACAGTAATAAATATAACATGATAGAGGGATAATGAAACATTTCAGGGTACATTGCGCTAGTGTAGTTGTTCTGATCTATTGCGAGGGAAGACGCGTGCATAACTGAAAGGGAAAAGATGTTGAGACATGATTTCAAAATTATTTGACGTAGAATGATGTAAAAGGTAGAATAAATTGAATGAGACTTATTTGACAATTGTTTTGCGTTATTGGATGTAGAAAGAGGGGCATAAAAATCAACATGGCCTTCCAATGTCTATCAGTCACAATGATATGCACCAAGACCTCGTTATAATGTCGTAACGCCTATAACGTCACTTTTTATAGGTCCCTGTCAGCGTAATTAGTGAACTGGTATTACTCAATATCTAGTACCAGGCTTGTGAAGTCATTTTTATTCAGTCCAGGGAGTGACGTTATATTGAGGTCTAACTGTACCGTATATTTATACGTCTGTATAATGTTGAAACTGTCTCAATACTGCGTATTGATTAACTCTGTAAGTGAAGAATAACGCGTATATACTAAATGTTTCCAAAAGGAATGATTTATACTGAGAGAACCAAGCACTGGTTAAGTCATGAATGTGATGAGCAATCGAAGGAGCTATCTTGAAGTTTTTATCCACGGTTTCCACAGGGGTCGCGTATGCTCACAGCCACCAGCTGCTTCGAGACGCTTTTCGTAGCACTTTGTACTCACTGCCAGTAAAGAGACGCCGTGGTTAGATAAATTGATTTTGTGAATTTTTTAAACTTTAAAAATGTCTCTGCACGGCTCTACTCGAAATTCCCGCCGACATCAGAGAGTTCCTGAGTCGGTCGTTGAGAACAAAAACATAAAAAGTTTCTACGGAAAAGGGAAAGAACGAACTGTCGAGTAATTTGCTTCAGAATTTAGAAGGCAGATGGCAGCACTTTTTTGAATGCATGTCAGGCATTCCTCAAAAACAAACTTGATTATGGTACACAACATAGTCCGACATTAAGCGATTGGTTAGAAGTTCCTCAGAGGAATTTTTACGAGTTGCATATGCGGTAGCAGCAATATGTGGACGCCACCACATAAGATTCAGTGTGTGGTCTTATACATAGGCTAGCTGAATTTAAATGAGTGACGCGTCTTAAAAGCTGTGTAAGGGCTGAGTGAAATATATGAAGTCTCCCACATGATTTGAAACTGAGTTTGCAGAAGTTGAGTTAATTAATGAATGCTCAAATGCTATCAAACATTTTGCAAAAGATCGAATACCATTTGCACCATCTGCAGAACCTCTAAGGGTGCTCACATGTAACTCTATCTCTTTATTAACTTGCAAATAAACTTTAAAATTTGCACGCTTTAATTCAACTTAAATTTATAAGTAATCTTGTGTGGTTCTCTCACTTTAAGCCGTTACTCTCATGGATACTTTTACCTCGGACACCCTGTATATGTGTCATAAAAGAAACATGTTGCAATTCGCCTATATCGCATCTTTAAAAATTAAATTAAATTTTTTTAAAGATAAATGTTCACAGTAATAAACGACCTAACGCTCTTCTGTACTTTTAGGTGAGATTATTAAACGATAAAACATCGTAAATAGCATCTTAAATACAAGGATAACATTATCGTTATTCTTGACTAAAAAAAAGGTAACAATCAGTTTTTTCGAGCTGTTAATCCGTCGTAGATGAATTAACCTGAAAATCCGGTTTTTAACCAATCAGCAACGGCATGACTTGCAGAGTCGGAAACAAGCGCGCACTACGTTCGTACGTCTATGCTACCGTGGATTCATCTACGACGGATTAACAGCTCGAAAGAATTTCAGGAATTTCAGGTTTTTAACCAATCAGCAACGGCACCGATTTTCAGAATCGGAAACAAGCGTACACTATATGTTCATAACCTCACAGCACAAAACAGATTCTGATATATTTATGAATAAAATTATGATTCCGTAAGCGTGGTTGCTGCCAAATTAGCTGGTCTTTCTCTGCACCAATTGCTTAACCAAGCACTTTGGCTCTTTCAAAATTTTTTGTTGTGTGTGTGACAACCGGAATGTTTTCCAAGCCAAACGTGCGATCCTTATCTTTTTAATATCATTTGAAATTCTTATCATCAGCGAATTATCTCTTGTGCATTCTTAGCTCGTCAATTTTTTCATTATTTTATGGATGAATGTAATCTCTATTTTGATCAGGGGAAAAAGTATATCATACCTAAGCGAAAGAAAGTCTAGTTTCTTATAATAAGTGAAAATATTTTTTTTTATGGGCATTGTACAATATTATATGTGTATATACGGTAGTTTTTATAATTGCATTTTTCAAATTGGGTTGCTGTATTTTAGAAGTGCATGCCATTCATATTTGTTATGGCATCTTTTTCTCAGCCACCTCGTTGGGCATTTTGCCTGTTGTGGCCTTGTACTTGCATTTTTATTTAAAAACAGCAACAATGGTACATTGCAGCTACAATGGTATCCATTGCATGGGGTGTCATACCATGTGTTCATTCTAGGGATACTTCAATGTTATGAAATTTTTTTGATAGCCGTCTTCAATTTCTACAATGTTGAAGAAATTCGGGGATTAAAAAAATTCTGGGTCGCAGAGGTGGGGAGGGGGGAAGAGGGGACAAGATCTTGGCGCAATCCGAAATCACCAATTTTGCTTCAACCTCGTGTACGGAATCTCAGTAGTGAATAACGGCCTTAAAAGCTACATTAGAAATGATAATGTTGATACGTACGCATCTCTGGAAATACAAAAATAGAATTTCATGAAAAATTCATTCCCTGAGCATAACAACTAAGAAAAGGTAACAACTAAACAGGTAGAACTAAGTATTACGTAAACATTTTTTCTCCATTGGTATAAATTGAACAAAGCTTTTAGGTATTTTATTAATTTTTGCCTCAGTTTTAAAAGTGAAGCGTATTATGTTTAAACATGAAAGCATGTGATTGTGTTTTACAAAAATTAAAGCATGCTGATTTTTTTTTTTTGCCGATGCCTGAGAAAGAACACCTCCCACTGCACTGATAAATACTTTTTCAAATTCCGTTGTATAGGCTGTAATGTGTTTTAGCACCTTTTACTTTTAACACAGAAAATATGTTTTGAAATCAACATAAGTGCAGTGTCAAGTGTCCATACTTGGGACGATTGGGAATCTGTTGGTAGCCCTTACGGCTGTTGTAGATTACGTTTAAAGCAGGTCATCACGTATGTTTGTTGTTGTGTCAACATTTCATAATTGGTTACAGTAGTGTAGAACGTGTTTCTCGGTTGAGAAAACGTATTCATGTGTTTTCGCTCAAATCGATTTTTTTTTTGTGAACTTCTAAAGTTTGCACTACAGTCACGTTTAGACATGGACATTTCTCTGATTTAGGGCAATGTTAAATAAGGTCTTTCTTATGGAATGACGGTTCAATCTTTTTTTATCGCCATTATGAAATACATCCTAACTTGAGTAGAAAAAAAATAAAGTTTATCTAAACTTGGGACACTGCCCATGTTAGACACTGTTGTCCCAAGTTAGAAAATGCATTGTCATTATTATGTTTTTGAATGTTTACCTGCGGTACATCGTGTGTAATCCAAATCCTTGATGCTAGTTCAGATGGGCAGATGTTCACAATCTTTTTTATGGGAACTTACATGAGTAAAACAGATGTGTTCTCCTTTCCAGATGTGTGATGAGATTGATAAAGTTTCAATAAATGACATGAAGGGAATAGTGAAACCTCTTAGCGTACACCGAGACACTTCTGTCCTCTAGCTTTTCAAACATTTTAATGTTTTGTTCTTTGATTGTTCGTGTCAGCCAAAGTCGCTACACACATTAACGTTTTTTAAGTTTGTTTAAGTTTTTGTACTTCAAACTGTTCTACTGTTCAAGTTTTTCCTAGTTTTTTCAAATTTTATACTTCCTAAGTTCCTTTGTTCCTTTTTGAATGTGTGTTGTGATATTATTACCAGAGAACTTACTATACGACTTTGTGATAGAGGTTGCGCCATTATTTTTTGATGACTAAAATGATTTCTGAACTGTTTTCGATCTTGTATTGTCTTAGGACTTTTTCTAAAAAGATCTGACTTAAAACTATAAGGCACTTGAACATGAGAGACGGCGCCCACACATGTTAGAGTGCCTGCGACTAACTTGGGACAAACGCCATTTTATATTGTTTTAGATACTAAATGTACGACTAATAGTTTCAAATTATCAGTAGACAAAGCCTAGCCCCCTTTAGAATGTGGGAAGTATATGTTTTTTTAATTTTAACGTTAATTTAATTTTATGATGTTATTTTCCAAACACGATTGTGAAGCAGTAAAATATGCTAATGCGCAATTCCACTGGTAGTGTATAATTTACACATTTCTATTAGCAAGTGAATGCATATTTTGTGTTACTTCGTTACTCTGTCAATTTACTAATAACATGTACTGAATTTTTTTTTATTTCCATTGACGTCATATACTGATTTTTATACCCAAATATGCAATCTACTAGCTCGTGTTAACAAGTGTATCACATCGTATATAAAATATATGTAAGAATATCCAATACTATAACTTATGTAATAATGCATAAATTGATCCAAATATAACCGAGAACATACGATGTGAATATCTAATATGAATATATTTTAAGAAATATATAAATCATAATTTTCTTCAATCTCGTGGAATATTAGGTGATTAACGGATTGTGTTTCTGTATATTTCAGCCGACCTGATGCTCATAGAATTTTTATAATGAGAGATTAAATGACTGTCGGACTGATTATGATGTCATATCAGTCCGGGATCATGTGTTTTAGCCGACTCAATATGCTATCTTATTCATGCATTGAAATAAAAATCATTAAAAATAAGTCATAGTAATAAAGTGGCAGAAAATGTCGGAGAATTTTGAGAATGTATATCTATACCATGTGGTGATTATTATGTAAAATATAACAAAATTATGTTAAATAATTGTTATAAACCCCAGTGGCACTAAATATCTGCTCGAGTGATGTTAATGGTTCTCCCTGGTGTAGGATGTGAATTTGTGACTTTTTTCCTGGAGAAAAATAGATGCTCCCTCCGGGGAACCCCGCATGGCGTACTATGTTTCTCAGGCCGAGGGTTAGTACCTCTTAATTTTAAAGTTTCATTGAAGGGTTGATTTTTCAGAACGAAGTTCGAAATTGTCCCAAGTATTGACACGACTGTAATTATTGTATAGAAGTTGCAAAACTATTGGTGTTTTTAGTCTTGTGACGCTGTCTGTCGCAAATAGAGGTAGGTGAGCATTTCCAAGAATGGGTGTGCATCCCCATTTCGGAGTTTCTACATCCTGTAACCCTACAGTACTGCAAAAAATGATAAAAATTTTGTTTTAGTATGTAGACTGAGACAAGTGGACTTCAGCTAAATTTCCTGACACCCATAGTTTGTTCTGTCATCTATATTTTAAGTGATTAGCTCTCAGAGATATAATTCATCAGGTATTTTGATTTTTTTTAAATCCCACAACTCCCTAATTATGAGTAATTTTAAACATTATTTATTATTAAAGGAAACTCACCTGAATCAAAAGCTGCAGGGTGCGAAAAGAAGAAAAAAATACATATAGATGGTATAATTATATTATAATGAATACAGTAGAATTCTACAAGATTGAAAAATGAATAAAAAATTAAATTTGACTTTTTTTAAATAACAAGTTTTATTTTTTACTTACGAAACTATCATCCTACAGAAAAGACGGGAAAAAATCAGAACACCGATTGGGGAAGTGTGTAGAAGTATGCACAAAAACTCTAATAAAAATTGGCTTTTTTTAATATTGAACATCATAATTTGATGCTAAAACTGAAAATTGAAAAAACCCGTCAGATTATAATGACGTGTAAGACTATCAGTAATGAAATTTCGTCAAATATTTTTAAACTAAATATCGTTTTTATTACAGCATACGTACATTCAGTTATTTAAAAATCAATGCCTTTGATGATGATTTGACGGATAGATGTCAGCCTCAGCTAGTGTAACTTCAAGATAATTTTTCAAAAGCTGTAACTTCACTTCCAGTACAAACCTGGGTTTTCCGCTATTATGTGGGCAATTAACTACTATTTCTACCCCTTTCAGCGATAAGTGAGTATAGATGGAAGGGTTTGTGTGTACTTAAAAGAGAGTGCGCACGGTCTATGGCAGTGACGGACAAAACTTCTTTAAGAGCGGGCCAAAAAACAAAACGAAAAAATTTTGTTGGGCCGAACACATTCGGACATTTTTTTATAATTGGAATTTTTATGCTCAAACATGAAGTAATGATATACGTGTTGTATACTTTGAAGACTCCATGGTTTTATTGCAACTGACCGACGATGGGTTTCCTTTACGTTTATGGAAAAAATAAATAAGTATATTTCAATAACTTTAAATGTATTGCATATAGAAAAGTATTTAAAACAATTTCTATTTATATAAATTCCCATAATTATATTTTCCACATGTAAAAAAAAGGGCCACTCCCCTAAATAGATTTTTTTAAAACACTGAAATCGAAAATTTTTATACTATTATTTTGAAATTTACGGTGGCCCAGATAGAACTTCCAAGCGGGCCGCAGTTTGCCCTTCACTAGTCAAGGGCATAGGTATCTAACTGGTGTTCCACGGAACCTTGATGGGGGGGGGGGGGGCACATTTTTAGGGTTCCGCGGAATCACACGTCACGGTACTTTGAAAAATTCCGGAACCCTGAGAGCTTGTAAATGATTAAAAGAATTCTTGTTACTGATGCTACTATTTATTTTTATAGTTTTTACGGAAAAGTGACATTAAAACAAAGACCATTTGGATGACAGAACAGCAGGAAACACGATCATTTCTGTAGTTTTTTTCTCCTGACCTTTTGACAAAAACTGAACATTTTAACCATGGAAAAAATTAAACGAAGACGCTGCAATGCATTTTTTCCTTCAAATAATTATTTTGTTTGAAGGCATGTTTCTTGAACGGAATTTCCCACGAAAATGATTTTGAAAAGCAATCATCTACTGAAAGAATTTGGTTGGCGTTGATTCATTTTTTTGTATTCCACTTTTTTGTGCAATTTGGGTTAATTTGTCTATTTTGGAGATGTTTGAATGCTTGCCATTTGTTTTGGCGGCCATCTTTTTGACTCATATGATAGTGAGAATGTTTGGTGAAAAAAATTCTTGAGAGTATACTGTAAAAGTTTGATATAAGATCTTTTACAAAACTCGAAAAAACAACAAATAACCATATTGATTGAATTCACTCGAATGTAACCGATACTCATATTGGTTTTTTTCTCAAGTTTTGTAAAATATATTTTATCCAACTTTTATAGTGCAATCTCAACTGAAGGGGCCAAAACCTTTGCGCAATCGCAAATCATCAACTTGTTGGCAGCTTCTTTCATGGTATTTTATCTTTTAATGTTAAAATCTGTTGGATTATCGAATTTTTCAACGAGAAGCTGGCTCCAACTTCATGCGATGGTAAGACACCATAAATATTATTTTCCGTTTTTCACAGAGGAAATCATCGGGGTGACCATATGATTCGTAAAAAACAGGGTATTCTCCTTTAAGTCGTATAAACGATTGATTTTTTAAGAAAAAAAACTAATTCGCTGGAAATGAATTTTTTTGAACCACAAAACTTAGATAGCTAGATAGAACCGCTCACAACCTGATGCAAACACAACTTACTTCTGTTACCTCAGATGAGGAAGGGTTGTGACAGAAAAAAGTTAGCAAAGATTTATATCCCGGCCACATGCTAGCAAGTATCAAATCTCTCGCGTCGTTCTTCCCGACGGGGAACAGCTATCAAGTCGATGTAACGTACACGACATTTGACTGAAAATGGATAACTGAACCCACACACAATGCCCAGGGAGAAATAGTTGAATTTGAGCCCAGTGACACATAACATGCCGGCGACCGAAGCCCGGGATTTCAAAAGAAGGTCTTGTGGAACAAGGAAGAAGTTGGCACGTTGAAACAACAAAACTCTTTGTTCTTCTCTCTCTTTCTTGAACTTTATGGGACACCCTGTATATTAGAGAAATACCGAAAATCTGTTGAGCTTCCGTGGAACAGCCTTCATACCAATAAACCATATTTTGCAAGAAAAATAAATTTTGAAACTTACTAGATTATTCTGACATAAATAGAATAGAATATATCCTGAAATTATTTAATTGAAGTTTCAATCAATGAAATACAGATAGACTTAGGTATAACATCTATTATTTTTAACGTCACCCCACCTATGACGTCTGTTTTTGTGTTTGACGTTCTCTTCCAGTATAATTAGCGAATTGAATTTCATAGTTTTCAAAGTCATCGCGCTTATGAAGTCATTTTTATTCGGCCAGCACGGGTGATGTTTAGGTCATTCAAGTATTACGTCAGCATCGAGGGGGGGGGGAGGGGGTTTCGGATTTGCTGACTTCAGATGACAAGGGGGGAGGGGGTTTGAAGGTTGCTTACGTCATCAACCACCCCTTTTTGAAGATATGAAATATTCCACGCTGCTGTCGGAGGGGAGGGGGTGTGAGTGTTTTGCTGACGGGGGGGGGGGGGTCAAAAATGGCTGAAAATCTGCTTACGTAATACTTGAATGGTCCCTTATACGGAGGTCTGACTGTATATAATTATCATTAATCAATGAGAGATGGGAGGCAATACAGTACTCAAGAAATATTCTCAGAAAAAATTTTCAATTTATTGATAAATCGAAATCATCGATTAAAATGTTATCGTGCTTGCAGAACCTAATACAGTGAAATCTTTCTTTTGCGGACACCAGGGGGACAAAGAAATTCGTCCGTCAAAAATGGGTGACCGTTAATCAGGGGGCTATAAATGAATGTTTTTCTTGAAACAAAGAAAACTTATTTTGCCGTAAAAGAGGGGTGACTGCATCTGTGGGGTGTCCGTTAAGAGAGGTTTTACTGCATAAGTATTGATATGATAAAGTCGTAAATAAACTTACATTTGGCTGGAAGAGATATTTTTACATAATTAGCGTGGTCAGAAATGTATCTAATGTTTCGTAAAACTCACACAATACACTCCTTTAGGAACCCCAGTAGTCGAATGAACAAATTTCTAAATCAGAGGTCTTCAACCTTTTTTCCAATCGCGAGCACTGCCTGTACCCGTCATCAAGCAAGAGCACCCTTACGGGAAGTTTAACATGTGAATGTGTGTGTGTGCATGAAATCGGAATGATTTAAATTCGAAGATTGCAATTTTTACAAGGTGTTTAACTTTAACGTTGTTCAAGTGCTCTTGAGCACGAAATCGGATACTTGCATTGATCACTCTGGATACTTCACGGAGCACCATGGTGCTCGCGAGCAATTGATTGAAAATGCCTGTTCTAAATCTTACTATACTGGGGGTCCTTTGTGAAAAATTAACAAAATGTCTCATTTCACGAGTTCATTAGTTATAAGATTCGGTTTTTGCACTTACCGACTAATTGAAGAAATTTTGTTTTCAATTTTACCAGGGAGAAAAAAAAAATCAAAAAAGGTATCATTTCAATAATTTTTTTAGTTTGTCTCAAATTATAGCTACTGAATGCGAGTTGATAATGAAATAGTGCTGTGTGAGATGCAGTGAGGAATGTTGATGTGATATAACTTACAAGCTTCAGTGAGAAAATTCCCAGATTCAATTAAAGAAGCCAAAAGAGTATTATATAAAGTACCACAGAGAGATAGAGGATACGGTATACTACATGTATTATTTAATCATCTTATAAATTGCCACCATGCCGACAGACTGGAATGTGGACGGCAGCAAAGGAAAACATGTAAAACCGCGGGTCATAGTTACAAGAATGAAAGTCCATAGTATTGTTATGGGATTGACTAAACGAAAAGAAAATATGAAGAAATTTTTATTGATAATTTGCCTTGATGGAATGTACAGGGTCGTAAAAATTAAACTAATCAAACTCGAGTTATGGAGGGCTTTCTAGTGCTCAAAAGCACACCAAATTCAAACAACAGACGTATCATAACTGCCACAATGGAAATCACTAAACACTCTGTAAAATACCACACCTCTTTTCAAGAATAATATTTTTTTTCCAAACTGGTGCAGGTGTGATAGTGCTTTCCCTCAACTCCAAGAAAAAAAAACAGACGAGGAGATACTCTGATTTTTTTATATTATTTATACTGCACACGCACACACATATTCCTCCCGAAGGTAAGTAAAAAAACACCGTCTCTCTCCTTGCTTTATCAAACTGTGAACAAAAGCTGACTCCACCCACAGGAAGCTCATCTGAGAGGTTGCTGGATGGGATGAAAAACATATTCACGAAAAAAAAAAACCTGCTTTACAGATATCTCTGGGTTCGGCACTGCCTAAATGAGAGGGTTTTCCAGGAGGCGAAATATTTCGTCCTTGCCACTAAGAGAATTAAATGATCCAATTTCGATTTATTTAATCACAATGAAAAAAAGCTTGATTTTTAGATTTTTGATTAAAATATAAAATGAAAAGCCATCGATAAGAGAAGCTACCATATATCTTGCTATAAATGTTCAGCGCGTCCCCTTTCGGTTTCCGCAATGCTTTCTATTCGAAAATCTAGCTTGTCACCTCTTAAAGCCAGCATCCATTGGCCTGTCCTTTGATGTTTTACCAAGCAGCGGTGCCACATAATATATATTGGTGAGTTTTTTTTTTCTATTTCTTTCATTTGATAAATGGTGAGATAATCATCTGAGGTGTCTGTTGTACGAATTTGGTGCCGTTGCGTTAGTAGAATGTTATCCACTATCTTGAAAAGTTTCATTCCGATAACCCCGTATGTATATAAAAAAAAATGTGATCGTGAAAAAATTGAGAATAACATTTCAGCAGTTACGTCAGTTTGATTTTCAAAGAAAGTAATATTTCAATTAATAGTCCCTAGAATTTCATGTGATGACATATTTATTGAAGATAATAATGTATGTTCATTCTGAAAGATGCAGCTCATTCTGAAAGATGCAGCTCATCTGTTCATAATACCTAACTACATATTAATTATAAGAAAAATGAAGAACTTCGAAACTCTTGAAGTGTAATACTTACGAGCTACAACGAGAATGATAAATAAAAATCCATATCTGAATATTTGTGTACAGAAACAGTTTTGTAGTTGTAAAACTGGCAATCAAACTTAATGATTGCGTAAATGTACATGAAAAAGTTCAAATAATTACTTATACCGTAGGAAAAATTAAAAATTATAAGATTCACTTACACCCTTATGATGGAACAAAAATTACAGAGATTAATTTTTGAAATGTTTTGAAAAATCTGTATTGTAAAAATTCATACGCTGACTATTTGCTAAGGCTATTTGCGAAAAAGTTATTCTCACTAGGAGAGGGGAGGGGTTTTGTTAAAAAAAAAATTAGTTCAAATTTTTGTTGATAGAGGGAAATGCTCGAAAGCAAATCAGGAGTGATTGAACTAGAACCATACTTTAATCTCTTCTGTGCCAAAACTTTCGTAAAGCTTCAGCCGATTCGTGGCTAAAATTAAACCTCACCAATAGTGCTTTATCAACCAGTGTCGAAGTCACAATGAAAAGTTCCTTTAAGTGCCACTGTCAAGAAAATTCAGAAATGAGATATTAATTGCATTTTATTGGACTCTGATTTGCCAATTTCTCAGGATTTGCTTTTGTGCGGGTCACTCTAACAACAAAAATGTTAACTAATTTTTTTTCTGCCTAAAAAAATAGAAAAAACCCCATTTGTGAAGATAACTTATCACTCTAATCTCATTCAAGCGAACCAATTACTTCAATTTTCATTAATTTTCAAACTATTTACGAATTTATGGGACACCCTGTATATAAATATGTAAAACTATTCACAAACTGCATAAATACAGGCTCATAAAAATTTCAATAACATTAACATTTAGTTCATACGGAACAGCATCCATCAGGGAAGCACTGGGAGCTAATAAGGTTGGCACACCTGGGACAATGAATTATCTCAGTCAGCCAATTGAGTAAATGTTAAACAATTAATCCAATAGAAAGAGGTAGTGAACAAACCCTGGTGTACGTTTCGACACACGATGGATAATTCTTTGAAATCTTAAGGGATGACTCGAAATTCCTGTTTTATCTTGGGTTATGATCATTATTACTCGTATGACCACGTGGGAGGGTACATTATCCTGCTGGAAATAGCCCCGTCATCATCATCATCATTAGGAAACATTATGGCCATAAAGGGGTGCACGTGGTCAGCAACGATGTGGATGGAGGTAGCCGTTGTCATTGATGGATGTTTCCAACAGAAATAAGGCACCAAGAGTATAAAGCACCTAGGAAAATGCTCCCCAGACCATAATTCCTCCGCCACCCGTGTGAACAGTTGTCATGTGGCATGTCAGATCCACGGCTTCACGCTTCTTGCGCCATACACGGATCTTCTTATCAACGTCATGGAGTAGAAATCTTGACTCGCAGACCAGACAACCTTTTCCATTCATCAAGTGTCCAATTTCGACGTTCTCTAGCCCACAAAAGCCGTTTTCTTCGGTTTTGCAGCGAAATCAAAGGAACTCTTCTTGGTCGCCGGCTATTAAAACCAATTCGTTTCAACGTCCATCTTGTAAAGCGTACTCCATCTTGTAAAATGCTTTGCGATAATCCTGAGTTAAATTGCGCTCTAATTTGTTGCGTTGTAGCTCTTTTGTTGCTGCACACAATGCGTGTCAATCGCCTGGCATATCTTTCGGTCACAAGCTTAGCTGCCATTCTTTGAAGAATCGACACATTCTTGTATGAAAAAAACCCAGAAGGTTAGCGGCTTTGGAGATGCTGGAAACGCTCCTTCTGGTGCCTACAATCATGCCGCTTTCAAAGTCACTGAAAATATCTTGTTTTCCCATGAATAGGTAAATAGCAACGTCAACTAGTACGTCTGACCAGGAGAAGGCTTTTTATCAGCAAATCCGGTTTATTATATCGGCACACGTGCTTCACCGACGAGTCGAAATTTGTGTGTGTGTGTGGGGGGGGGGGGGGGGTGGTCTCAAATTTTTGGCCAATCGGTCAATTTCAAAAGACCGTGTTCAGAACGTTTGATGTGACCTCAATAAGACAATCACAAAATATTAACTGACTGCGGCCAATATACAGAGTGTCCTGTAAGTGCTAATGCGGCTTTTATCTCATCAACCGTCCGTCGTAGAGGTATGATTCCAATTTAAAAAAAATGCTCGAAACGCATTAAAAAATTACCCTGCACCAATTTTGAGAGTGAAAAAATACGGTGTGTAACAAAATACAAATCTAAATTTCTATACGGTATCCCTGTCTTCTAACTTAAATTGGCAATTTTACTTAATTTCTCAATGACAGAAAAAAAAGGCAAGTGAACTTGTGTATCTAGAAAAAACTAAATAAATGTACGTTTAGCTATATATGCGTGTCCTTATTGGCACACAGGGCTTGAGAGATATGATCGAAGTGTTCAAAATGTTTAACGGGATGGATAGGATGGACAATGAATTATTTGTACACCGCCAATATATAGACTACTTTTACAAGGCGGCACCAGTATCGATTGGTAAGAGACAATACGAGGTTATGGTGTCGCAGGGAACACAATTGACACTTTTAAAAAGAAATACGATAAACATGTTGGGTTAATTCGATAAGCTATCCATACGTAGAATAAGACAACCATAAGTATTCTTATGGGCACTGTATAGAATTACATCATGCAATTGCATTTTTGATTGGGTAGCTGTATTTTTGAAATATATGATATCCATATTCATTACAGGCATCTTTTTCTCAGCCACCTCCTTCGGCATTTTGCCTGTTGTGGCGTTGTATTTGTTATACAAAGTATTTTCGTAAGTATAGTGTACATACTGTACTATGTATTTAGATTAATTTTTTGTTAGGGCCAGTACATTTTCCTTGCAACATTATAACAACAGAATATACAATTTTCTGGAGAAGTTTTATGATTTTTAAAACGTTCGATATATAACGGCCTCCCAATATAACGCCCGTTTTTCTGGGAACGAAGGGTGTCGTTATAACAGGGGGGGGGGGAAGCGTCGACTGTATTCACGCTATTCCTCTTGAACTTTTAGAAATATATATTACTTACAGTAGCCTAAAAATGACAAATGATACTTTTAGAGGAAAAGAAATGAAAGCATATTTTGACATATTTGAATAGACAGTCGAAGCCACTTATTAGAATCACGGATAATGTTCTGATTCAGGTATTGTTACGGAACAGGCCATTATCATACCTTAGGAAAAAATTCAATTAAATAATTATAAACGAATTGTTAATAACAATTTTGATAATTATTATCGGAACTTCTGTTGATATGTTATCATTTTTTTCATTTAAAGTTTTTTCTTTTAGCACATTTTGAAGTTAAGGGTGAAGCAGACTCATTTTCTTCCCTATATAAGTTTACTTTCCAATCTGAAAGACTGTAGGAGATCAGAAGGTTCCTGATTTTGACAAAAAAATCTTCTGTATTCAGGGTCACAATATCCAAATTGAGCAGTAATAGCCACCGTGATTCAGGAACATGTAGTTGATAATTTTAGCGCCGCTTTGGTAATTTCTTTCCAATAGTGAAGGCATGTGTTTTCATGTGCAAGCTTTAGTTCATCGACAGTTTCCTTCAACTGACTACATTCACAGTTCGTCGACTGGAATACTTTTACAGAGGGATCTATGGAACGTACCTCATTTTCTAAAAAGTATTATAATTCGTAATACATTAGATAGTTCCATTCTGAGTCCTCACTATTTCTGAATAATAAGAAAAGATTCCGGTTTAAAGGGGGTGGATGGGGAGAATCCTGAACCAGAACAATTAAAAAAAAATGCATGATTTCACATTTTTAACCCTGTTATATTGGAAAGGAAAACTGAACTGTTTCGTTTCCATATGTCCCGTTCAACCGTATCAAACCCGTTCAAACCCGTACATGTTTGTTTAAAATCAGACTCATCTTTTGCAGATCGTTATAAAGAAAAAAAATTAGTTTTAATACGGGATACATGGTCATCGCACTTGAAACCACGATTTTTTTAGATATAGTTATTAATTGGCTATTATCATTAGAATCCCCGATTCCTATAATGTGATCGCATTAAGCAGCGTGCACTGTATAAGAATAAGCACTACGAAATACATCGCAACGGCTATCGTATTTGAACATTATTTCAATAGTTTATGAAGGCAGAAGGGACATCATATCGACCGATATTTTATTGTATCCGATATTTTTTATAAGTGGGCGTGACTTATCAAATTATCATATATAAATGTATATACATATATATTATGATCATATAAATATAAAATTATCGCAAAAAAAATGTAGGTTTAAAATTAAAAAGAATCATCCAAAAGTCAAGGACAGATGGCGAAAAACGAAACTAATTTATGTTTGTACGCACAAATATCGAAACCCAAATTATCTTGAAAGGGAACAAAATTTGGTCAAACAGCCGGAAAAAAAAAGAAAAAATTCTATTAACCGATATTTTTGACAGAATCAGATTTCTCTATGATTGAGCTCACTTTTTATATATTCTATTAAAAAATAGTAACTTATAACATAAATTTCTCCAAAACAATAGAGAAACACTTTTTTTGCATTTCTATGATATGCACCAATACGGACATTAGTGTTTCCAGTCAACAGCAGAGGACGCTGGTGAGAATATTTTCTTGGCAGGCGCATCGAAACACACGCTGTCACTCGTTTTCTAGTCCTTCTTCCGATTCTTAACCAAATTACACATAACTTTTACATACGATTACTGGTGACTTAACTAACATGCTTGAGAAGTTTCACATGTTCTCCCCCTCTAGCGACCACCTACAATGACGTAAATCACACTTCAGGGCAATCGACCTGTTGCGGGAATATGTTGGTAATTCAAACCCTACTATTTTGAGGACAATCAACCGAGACTCTTACAGAGACATTGACAGAGCTATCTCGCCTGACTTGATGCCTTATATTTCGGTTATTACGATATAAATCCCTCTTTAAAAACATTATTTTTGTTGTGACGAGTCCAGCTATCTCTGTAAGGCAAAAAAGGGTTTGTCCGCAAACATGTTTTCGACCCCTCCCATTATCCAGATCAAATGCCAGGGGGTGGAGCCAGATTTTTAAAGTTTGATACAGAAGGGAAGAGAGTGATGTTTTTTTTCTTTAACTTCGGGGTGGTATAGAAATATAAAGATTGTATAAATAAAATGGGAGAAGTTAGTGTATTTTTCTTCCTTGGTGTATTGTTCTCGGAGTTAGGAGGAGGGGGAAGTACTATCACCTGCACTAAATCGGAAAAAGAATATATTTCTTGAAAAAAAGGTGTGACATTTTTTACAGAGGGTTAAGTAATTCCGATTTGCTGTCGTTATAACGCGGATTAGTGAAATTTTAAAAGCCGCTTAAGGGAATAAGGGACATTCAAAATAAAGATTATATTTCTTTGTTTTCAGCTAATGCGTATTTAAATAGCATAAAAACACACATTAAATGCATTTTAGTGAATCTCTCTCTAATCAAATTATTTAGAAAATTTTTATGTTTAATGTTGCTATATTGAAAAAACAACTGCAAAACTGAAATGAGCTATCAAGGGAACATATTTTCTAGATTTCATGCGGAGGTGAACTCGGAAAGAAAATTCATCTGGTCTCCGCCGGGGCTCGAACCCCAAGCCCTTTTGTATTTCGGGCAAGAGAATGCTACCATCTACACCACTGGAGGACACCGCTCTGCCTTCCTTGAAATCAGATGTATTTGTCTCCTGCGTTTCCTATTTTGATGAAATCCATTTTATCATCGTGCTTCCGAAATGAAACGCAAAAATATTTGTAAGCATGTATTTTTGGATGTGAGAAAAAAAGAGACTAAAATAATCTTAGAAAGTGACAATTTTTGGGTTCTTTTAATAATTTATTCATATTTTTAGCAGTAGATATTGATGGACTTAAAAATAGATGATAATTTTTTCTGAAATACGTCATAAGAAACAAGTGTGTAAAATTTGAATTAATGTAATGAAATTTGGTTTGCAAGGGACGCTTTCAATATGAGTCACGGACTAAAAGCAAACACATAGAAAACTAGAAATAGATTTATTATTTCCCGTAGACCGCCATGATTTTTTTAGCTTCCCGCATTTACCGATAGGTGGCTTCGTTCGGATGGGATCCATCTAAATAAAAAGGGGGTCTGGGACGTTTACGATAGTCTTAGGTCAGGTTTTTTACTCCCAGACCACGTGGTCGGGAATGCGGGTTAGTTAATGATAATCACAACAGTACTGACGGGGAATTACAAACCTTTGACTTGGATGGCTTCTCGATTGACACTAAATCACCGGGCAAATTAAAATGTGTGTTAATAAATGTCAGGAGCTTAGGTAATAAGAAAGATTTTTTTAGAAACTATGATAGTTGTGGAGGGCTTGGATCTTATAGCCATTACAGAATCTTGGGCAAACGATGGGTATGAATTTTTCTTACACATCTCAGGATACGATACTTTTTTGAGAAATAGATCTGATAGGAAAGGGGGTGGAGTGTTGATATACGTGAAATCCTGTTTGAAGGCTAGAGAGTGTTAAGTGCAGAGAAGTGATATTGAAACCATATGGGTCGAACTTGAGAACAAAAGACGTCATAAGCTTATTGTTGGGGTTTGTTACAATCCCCCGAATAGGGATCAAAACAACATCACCAAAATGCATGATGAAATTTCCTACATGTGTAAGCGAAAGAGGGTTCTCATACTAGGGGAATTTCAATTACCCGGGTATTGATTGGGAGAACCTTTCATCTGGAAATCAGTATGAAAGAGAGTTTCTTAAGTTGATGCTCGAAAATTTTTTGTATCAGCATGTATCAGAAGCCACTAGGGGTACTGCTATCTTGGATTTAGTTCTCACTAGTTCTCAGGATCTTGTTGAACATGTTTCGGTAGGGGAAGAGTTTTCTTCCAGTGATCATCGTATCGTCAGATTTCACTGTAACTTTTCCTCGGGTAAGGTTGATAACAAAAGACTGGTTCCTTGTTTTCGGAGAACTAACTTTGATATTTTGAGAAGAAGGTTAGCGGAAGTTTTCAAAGACCGGTTGGAATCAGTAGGGGTGGTAAGTCAATGGGAAGAATTTATTACGAAGCTGTACTCTGCTTTGAAGGACGTCATACCCTTTGTTCGAAAAAAGCGCATTTTACATCGCACCCTCTATGGTTCACGGATAGCGAACCTTTATCTTGAAAACAAAAGAGCATTCAGAGAGTATAAAAGTGGACGAGGTGATCATTATTTACTGATAAAAGAAGACTGTTGAAGAAAGCGATAAGGGATAGTAAAAAGGAATTTGAATCTAGGTTGGCAGATAACATTGGCTCTGACCCAAAATCATTTTTTCGATACGTCAATAATGGATGTAAGGGGACAGTTGGCCCCCTCTCGATAGGAGGCTCTAGGGTAGAGAGCAATGTAGGCATGTGCAGTGCTTTCAATGACTTTTTCGCGTCGGTTTTTAATGGAGATAATGATATTCGATATACGGGTGTTGCATGGGGTAATAAAACCCTCAACGATATTCAAGTAGAAGACGTGGAGGTCCTAAATCTTCTAAGAAATGTATGTGCAAGCAAAGCACCAGGACCAGATGATATCTATCCCAGGGTCCTCAGGGAATGTGCTAATGAATTTTTGGGGCCAGTCGCACAGATATACAGGAGTAGTGATGCTGAGGGTATCGTCCCGAGAGATTGGAAACTGGCTAACGTTGTTCCGATATTTAAGAAGGGTAGTAGAGAAGTGGTGTCAAATTATCGTCCAGTGAGTTTGACGAGCTCCCTCTCGAAAATTTTGGAAATTATCATCAAAAGGCAGTTTGTGAAGTGGATAGACGAGAATAATGTATTGTCGGATAATTAGCATGGGTTCAGGAAGGGGAAGTCATGTGTAACTAACCTCCTTTGCTTCTATGATTACGTGACTAAGGCTTTGGGTAAGAACAAAAATGTCGACGTTGTTTACCTTGATTTCCAGAAGGCATTCGATCGGGTCCAACATGGCAAACTCTTGAAGCGTTTACACGAGATTGGAATTGGGGGCAACTTGCTGAATTGAAAAGAATCGTGGTTAACAGATAGGTCACAACGAGTTATGGTGAACGGGGAATTCTCTGGTTGGACAGACGTCACAAGTGGAGTTCCTCAGGGAAGTGTCCTTGGCCCCATACTTTTTTCACTTTTTATCGACAAACTCGATCAGGGTATCGATGGAATTACTAGCAAATTCGCAGATGATGTGAAGCTAATGGGGGTTATCGGGAATGAAAGCGATAGGTAGTTGCTCCAGACCAACTTAAACGGGATTGGAGCATGGGCAAATGAATGGAGCATGACGTTTAGCGTTGATAAGAGCATGGTCGTTCATTTTGGTTCGAACAACCCACGGTTCTCTTACGAGTTGAATGGTGTCACTATCCCGGATGCAACTAGGGTCACCGATTTGGGTATTCCCATTGACGAGCGACTTAGGTTTTCTGAACATTGTTCGGTGGCCAAAAAAGCGAATAGAATGCTTGGTCTCATTTTCAAAAAGGTCTCTTCGCGTTCTCCTAAAGTCATTCTTACGCTTTTTCGAGGCTTAGTTCGTCCTGGACTGGAGTATGCTGTAAGGTTTTGGAGACCATACCTACAGAGGGACATAGACTTGGTTGAAGGGGTGCAGAGAAGAGCTACGCGTGTCCTTATTGGCACACAGGGCTTGAGTTATGAAGAGAGACTTCATTTTTTGAATATGTTTACATTGGATGAACGCAGGTGTCGAGGAGATATTATCGAAGTGTTCAAAATTTTCAATGGGATGGATAGGATGGACCATGAACTTTTAGTACACCGCCAATCGACTGCTTTTACAAGGGGACACCAGTATCGATTGGTGAGGGACAATGCAAGACTATGGTGTCGCAGGGAATTTTTCTCTAATAGGGTTGTTAATAAATGGAATAGCTTACCCCCGGAGGTAGTAAATTGTAACAGAATTGACACGTTTAAAAAGAAATACGATATACATGTTGGGGTAAATCCAATCAAGCTATCCATTCTTAGAATAAGACAACCATAAGTATTCTTTATGGGCGTTGTATAATATTTTATCATGTGTATATATTGTTTATAATTTCTGTTAATTGCATTTTTAATTGGGTTGATGCATTTTTGAAATATATGACATCCATATCTTCATGGGCATCTTTTTATCAGCCACCTCGTTGGACATTTTGCCTGTTGTGGCGTTGTATTTGTATTTTAATTATAAAAATCGCTGTAGAAAAATTACTAACGGACATATTTTAATGCGATGTGATGAAAAATATTTTACGCAAATTTCACTGTTTTTTGTGCAATAAAAAATGTTTCGTCATCTTAATGATTTGAACGCCCCGTATCCCCTTAAAGAGTTCAGGGAATTTTGGACATCCTAATGCGCATTTTTTGGAAAGAAACTGCAGTACTTACACGCTGGTTGTCAAGAAATATATCAATTCCATAATATATTCCCCAGTGAGTTTATTATTCGTAATGTGATGCATGAACAATAGATAATTAATTAAATTAATAAATAATTATTACACACATTTTTTAATTTCATAATATTTAGTGTTAATTGAAGTTGACAAGAAAATAAAAGACAATAGAGGTAATCTAAAAGAATTTAAAATACAGTGAAACCTATTTCTCGAAAACTCGAAAAATTCATTCTTTGAAAAAGGAAAAAATTCTTGCATTTTCTGTACTAAATCAATGCATTTTCATCTCTCTGTGTTGATGTAATTTTCAAAAAACTCTCTATCTCGAAAGTCAAGCCCAGTGATTGTAAAAAAAAAACAAGTATAAATTCCTTTTCTTTCGCGCAAATAAGGCTTTTCTGCAGAGGTAAAAGAAACTGATATGAAAAGATTATTCGTATTTTTTAATAGCCATTGTGTTGATGGATCTTTTCAATCATAGGCGGGTACTATGATTGACAGAGGGTGGATAGCTTGTTTGCACGGCAAAAAAGTCCGCCAACAAGCAATAAAAGGTTGTTTCAAGAAAGCTGCTGGTTCGGAACCAGTAATCAGTGATGAAGCATCAGATCTGGAGGTTCACTCGAATTTCAACGATTCTCAGAACAATGTTGAAGATGATATTGCAAAATATTACTATAAACACTGGAAACTAGAAATTTTATTTTCAGACTATATTGAAATAGACAAAGTTCGCTACAAACTTGCAGCATCTTGATCGAAATTATTGGTGAATGTATGGCCGACTCAGGTGCCGAAAATACAGCAGAAAATGCTCCAGAGGAATTAGAAGAAAGTAAATGGAAAATGCTAAGCGCATGCTGTAAAAACGCTGCGTCATTTCCTGGAGCAAACTGAGAAGATAGGGCCCAAAATATTAGTAGTTTGCTAGTGGATGAAATTGTGAAGGCTCTCGAAAAAAGAGCAAAAAAATATGTATAAATCTAAGCTTACGAATTGTTTTAAATATGGAATGTAAATAAAATATTGAATCGAACCAAAAAGGAAAATTAACACATTTTAGAGCTTCTGCATAGACTGTGATTGAATATTAATTGTGCAACCAATAATTTCATCAGTACGTTGTAAAATATAGAACGGTATTTTTCAGTTTTTATCAATCGAATTTTTCGCCATTCTTAGCGTGTTTTTCCTTTCTAGGTGAAAAAACTCTATTTCTCAAAAACGCTCTATCTCGAAATTTTTTCTGTCCCGTCAGTTTCGAGATAGAGAGGTTTGACTGTACTCTATTTCTGTAGAGGTTGCCCTTCACTTCGTTATCGTGTATAAAAAAAAAACAATAAATTACTTACAAGCTATATTGATTGTAAACAATTTGCGTTCAATAATGGCTACACTTTTGTTTATGCGCATCACACATAATTTTTGTAGAGGATGATCAAAACGGAAAACGGAAATGACAATAGTACATGGATTGCTCCTCGTGTTCTTTGAAATTAAGTACTTACCGTCTGTGTTTCAAAAAATGATTTTAATTAGCTATTTTTTAAGGCATGGTGAAGTTGCGGAATGACAGAAACAAATTAGCACTAGAAATTATATATGAAAGTAATTTAATGTTTCGGTTGGAGAAACCTGTGAAAGACGTACTGAACGTGTATTTAATTTTCAGTTAAGTAAATTCTTTGCTTTTATCACTGGGTGATGAAAAAGTCATTTAACATTCGGAAAAATCCGTGTTTATCTGGGTAATGAACGTAGGCAAACGAAATAGGCCAGAATAGTACGAAACAACGAAAATTCTCGGAAAAATATTGAAAAAAGAATTGTATACAAATAGTTGCTTAGGCACATCAACGATCATCAGCTCACTGATCATAGGACGCTTTACAGTAACGACGTCAGTGACAAAGCATGCGATAGATATACAGGATGGGCCTTGGACACATTTTGAAAATTATTAAAAAATCAACCAATTCACACATAGAAAAGGTTGGTTTGCACTAACACATGTATCACAGACTCCAGGTTTGTATGTATCCAGGTTTTTTTTTATAAATCGAAAGAAAGTGTGTATTTTTCACTCATCGATTCAAACTCGACATAACACATAAAAATGCAACACAAATCATGCATAATTGATGTGTTCATGACAATTTCCGTTACGTAAAACTATCACATTTCAATGTGAGCGAACTTTTTAGCTCGCACTACATCTACACCGTTGCTCATGTTGAAATACAGTAGTTTTTATAACGCAAATTGTCATCAACATTAATTATGCATTGTTTGTGTCGAATTTTATGTATTATGTCAAGTTTTCGTATTACAGCGCCACCTGTGAGCGTAATTTAAAGTTTTTTCAATTTATCAGGGAAAAAAAAATTCTAGGCCATGATAAGTAGTGCAGCCAGCTGCGCTTTATGTCAATTGGTTGATTTTTCATTTATTTTTAAAATGTGTCCAGGACATTTTAGCCCATCCAGTGTGTCCATGTACAAAACGAGCTGTACGCAACACGATAACAACCAGAGATTCATGCCCATTAACAACGCTATCCACGAAACTGTACCATGGTTTCAGATTTTACTGACGAATCAGGGCTGTCGTAGAGCATTTGTGATTTACGGAAAATTTATTGCCGGAAAATTCAACGGGAACAATTCACCACCACGCAATTCACCGACAGGAAAAATTCACCGCTAGGAAAACTCACTGACAAACAATTCATCGCCGGAAAAATCACCGCTGGGAAAATTCACCGACATCAGTTCGTCACCAGAGTGCGATCTAGCGTATAAGCTAGTGAATGTGTGAGTGACAGAGTAATTGAGCCAGAGTATAAGCTAGTAAATGTGTGAGTGACCGTATGAATGACCAAGTGAGTGGATGAATGACCAAGTGAGTGGATGAATGACCAAGTGAGTGGATGAATGACCAAGTGAGTGGATGAATGACCAAGTGAGTGGATGAATGACCAAGTGAGTGGATGAATGAGTAAGCGATGAATGCGTAATGAGTGGCTGAGTTACCAAGAGAGTGAATATCGTATGAGTGATTGAGTGAAGAACCGTATGAACGATAGAGTAAGGAACAGTATGAATGAATGAGTGAGTGACTGTATAAGTGTGTGACTCACTCATTCCCTTACCTGCTCACTCACTCGCTCATTTGTTCATCACTCACTTGCTCAGACCCAAAACACACACACACACACACAAAACTTCACTTTCTCACTCTCTCTCTCAATTGATCATTTACTTACTTCTTCACTCATGACACTCGCTCATTCAATCACTCACTTATTTGCTTACCTGTTCATCCTCTCACTCAACTATGTCATTTTGTCGATAAATTAATTGTTTGTCAATGAATTTTGTTAGCGATGAATTGTCATGTCAGTGAATTGCGCGGCTGGTTTTGTTTTTGGTCAATTTTCCGGGGGTGAATTTTCCGCAAATGAGCATTTGTTGCGATGAATTTCAGTTATACTGAAAGATGAAGTATCACATTTTTAGGATATGATCGGAATTATTCATTATGCCTTTTTATTCGTTTGCATCTATGATCATTAGCTTATAAATAGTTTTTTGTGCGTTCATTTGGCCTTTTTCAATGCGTATGTCAAATGACTTCTGGATTTTATACCGACACACATATATATATAGATAGCCACAACAGTTAGATTGAATTTTTTCTTCGGAAAAGGAAGAATACGAGTGATTATCTCATACTTACATCCTTCATGGAAGCAAGGGTATTCTGCTCAACAAATGCGAAACTAATCCTGCATTTTAAGAAATTGATTAGTGAGAAAAATCATCATCTTCAACCTCACCACATGGTCACTAAAAAATTTATGTTTAATAGAATCCGGTATTTTCAACTTGTTTATTACGGTCGCTGCTCAATAAAACACCCAAGAACACTTGATGCTTGTGTGTTCGAACACGAGTTCATTTTCAATTAAACCAATCCATTGAAGTGTTATTTGAAGGATTAGCGCTTTCTGCTGCTTTCAACTTGAGCGTGTATGTTGGGTGATCTGTAAATGATGAGTATTACATAGATGGATCTCTTGTATACTTTTTTAGCAGCACTAGTAGTTTGATTTTTTATTGGAAATATTGCTATTATTCTTCTCTTTACAGTATGTTCCAGTTTTTTTGCACAGCAGATACCTCTGTAAACATTGAATTTAAAAATATACTTTCAATAACAGAAACTTTTAACTGACGTGCAGTTACACAAAATGTCCTACATTTCCCAAAGGTTCATATACAAATAAAGTATTAAATTCTTATGCAGACCCTGTGTGCTGAAACTTGTAATTAGTGAATTGTAAACGCGGCTCTAAGAAGTCATTTACGAAAAATTGCATATTTTTAAATGTAATATTAACGGAGATATTCGGTTTAGGAGTTTTCAGCAATTTTCGCCAATGATTGAGGGTGCGGTTCACAAATTGCGCAACGTAAATTGATCTCAAAGTTGTAAAAATGTAATTGCTATTTATTACGAATAAAAAAACAAAATGGTTGAGCTCATTCTATGTGCAAAAAATAGTAAATAAACTACAATTACTAAAAATTGCATATTTTATAAGCTACTGAAAACCTGCCAACACAGTGATAAGTTGCAAAAATATAGTAATTTTATATATTTAATGTCTTGATAAATGCCTCATTTAAAAATATGGAGTTTATTTCAAACGGCCTTTTTAGAGTAGGATCTACATTTCAATAATTAGAAGTTTCGGCACACGAAAACTATAAAAAGTTAATTTTTTAAATGTAAAATACGACCCCTGAAACAAATTTTGAGGTTTGAAATTACTGCACATTATTTAAAAACTTTTTTGTATTCGAAAGTATGTTTCTGAAGTCAACGGTTGCAGAGATATCTATTGTGGAAACAATTTAGGACAGCATGCATAACAAATTAATTGGTGAGATAAATTAATTAAAACAAATTAATTGGTGAGTAAAACTGGGGGCAGATGACAGCACTACACATAACAAGCATTACACAGAAACAAACTATACGTCAGGTTGCACTACACGTACACGCACATTCCCGCATTTACCGATTCGTTGGGGGGTTCTGTGGGGGGGGGGTGCATGTGGGGTGTACCAGTAGTAAGTAGGGGCTCGGGGATCCATGATGTTCTTAAGTCAGCCACCTCGTTGGGCAATTTGCCTGTTGTGGCGTTGTATTTGTATTTGTATTTGTATTTGTAGATTAAGCAATGACAAAGCACTTACAGCCTGTTTTTAGAAATACAGGGTAGTGAGAAAGATATGCGTATTCTTCCAATTAAATGAAGATGAATAACATTCTAAAAATGAGATAAAAAGAATCATTCATGAGGGAAAACTTGTCATTCGAGTCATCACCAAAATAATCAGCCATGAATTTTGTTCAAACCACTGACGATGTTTTTATTAGATATGATACGTACTCTAGTTTGTTATAAAGATTCAAGATGGTTCAGATCTTATAAGATCAGCCGAAATTGTAATGGATTTCTTCAAATTATATTTGTTTGCAATGACAGATGAAAATTCGTATCACTAATCACACCAAATCTTCTTCTTCGAGAAAAAAAAATTAACCACATGCAGGTAAGGAATGTTGCATAACTAGAAAGAAAAAAATCACCCTAAAGCCGGATCCCCACCAGCAGAAGTCTGCAGATCTCCGCAGGGTAAAAACAAGTTTTGAGGTGTGGTTGGTTAGTACAGTGAAGACGATTTAAATGGTAGATTTTTTTACGTGGTCGCAACACAAAACCGGTTTTCGTGGTGTTCTGCGGAATTCTGCAGAGTTCTGGTGCGGATTCGGCTTAAGATTTGTGTTCAGTGGGGATATTTCAGAGCTTTTTGGTACTTGAAGGCATGGCCCCCACATCCTGAAGCAGGGCCCCTAGGCTGGGATCTTTTGCGGGCTCCCCCCGACAAGAATTTCACGGGGCCCGTTTATGATGAATTTATAGCGTGAAAAAGCAAAAAAATCGTGAAAATTGTCCCGGGCGCAGGGGTGGAGCCTTGTCAGCCCACCCCTTGTGGGGGCCATGCTTGAAGGTATAATGCAAATTTTCAAACTAAATACACTTACGATCTGATATCCAAAAAATTGAGAAAAATTTGCGTTGATTATATTTACAGTAATCAAAATTACTCGCGCTAAAAAGTTTTTTGTGTTAAAAAAGCAACAAGAACCTAGAGTACAGTACGAAATCTCACTCACCGCCTGCATTTGATATTTGAGATAAATATATAACGACCGAACCGAAACAATGGGAGAACTACGCTTTTGTTGCTAAGTGCATTACTTTTAATAAATATATATACCGTATATACTCGTGTGCAAGCCGAGTTTTTTCGTGGAAAAATTCGTTCCCCAAGTGGGGGGCGGGTCGGTTTATACTCGGGTCAGTTTTTGATGAGAAAATATCGACCCCCCCCCCCCGTAATCAGTAGCCATTTTTGTAGTAGTGTTCGAGAAACCGGCATTATTGTTATGGGACATGTTCAAACCCCACAGAACTGATAATGTCAAAGCAGAGGCAAAGAAATCGAAAACATCATTGGCTTTGATACCAGTTGGGCTAACGTCGATTGTACAGCCTTCAGATGTGAGCATCAACAAGCCTCTCAAAGACTATTTGAGAAATTTGGGGATCGAATGGATGAGTTCCGATGATAAAGAAACTACAAAAAGTGGTGCCTTGAAAAAACTTGACATTGGCCTAGTGTGCCAATGGGTACATGAGGCGTGGAATTCTGTTTCCACCGAAATTATCATCCGATCATTCTAAAAGTGTTGCATCAGCAATGCGATGGACGGAACTGAAGATGATATCCTCTTTGAAAGTGACAATGGCAATGACAGCCTAGGTGAAGATGTGCCGCACCCCCTATGATGATCTGATGGATTACCATGAGCTTGGAGACTTAAAAGAAACGGATTCAAAAGTTTGAATTATTTTCTATTGTAAATTTCCGCAAGAGCTATTCATTTTACATGAAAATATAATTTTTTTCTCTAAATGCACGGATTTTTTGGGGTCGGCTTATACACGGGTTTTCAATTTATTGCTGTTTTGGTGGTCCTGAAGTTGGGGGGGGGGGTCGGCTTATATACGAGTCGGCTTATATACGAGTATATACGGTATATGTTACTTTATTATTATATGTTACTATTTTACACTGTGTTATTTATATCTTAGCTATATATATATATATATATACACACAATTTGTATGGCTAGCTCTTCACATAAGATGCTATAATCTCGTTTATACTTTCTCCTTCTGAGTGTCGTCTCTTTTTGCCACCTTTCTCCTCCCACCGTCTTTCGGATCCCGG
The DNA here is from genome assembly GCF_987345545.1 of Pholcus phalangioides. NCBI lineage: Eukaryota > Metazoa > Arthropoda > Arachnida > Araneae > Pholcidae > Pholcus > Pholcus phalangioides. Next base: position 94,109,365 of record NW_028301608.1, on the reverse strand, counting down.
TATGGACCCTCCTCTCTGACCCTTCTCAAGCTTTCATCAAGGAGAGTCATGATAAAATATATAATGACTGTTTGGAATCAGACACTACTGTTCGTATCATTGGAGATGGAAGAGCTAGATAATCTGCCGGAAAACATTTAACAATTAAACAAATAAACCACATCTATACTTACTCTCTGAATTTTAATGATAAATATTTCAGTCAAAGAAATTTGTTCGATTCGGTAGTGCAGTTTAAGAGTAAAGGTGGTGGTGGGGGGGACTGTTTGATATTATATTTTAAACGTACGGTATTATGGTATTGTGTGTATGAAAGTGTTTTAAGTTTATTTAATGGTACTGTTGATTGCAGATAATTTAATTACACGGCATACGCAAATATACGATAATGACGGACACATAGAGAAAACAGACGCTGTCCGTCATTATTACACTGTAAGTGGTGATACAATACGACGATAGTGGTGATACAATACAATGACATCAAAACAACATACTCGGCTTCTCGCCAGTTACTGAATGTGGCATTATTCTATACATCGGTAAGAATTCTATGCACTGATGGTGAATCATCAAAATTCGATGCCAACTTGCTGTATTTCTTAAGGCCCATTTCATTTTTCCAGTAACCTTGTCGATTGCACGTATATTCAGGCATTTTCCAGGATTTCGATAAGACCCATAAAAAAATTTCAAAAAAAAAAGTGTTCATAAGACTGTAGCTTTTATATTTAAGCAAGAGTAAAATCTTTCATTTTTTCAATATAATACTTGGGTATGTATGTATTAATAGTTTAACTATAAATTTAAATTGCCGAAAATTACATAAAGGCAGAATTAACATTGGGTGTAAAATAGTGGAAAGTGTCACTCGCAACTCGAATTGCAAGTGAAAATTACGATGACCATACTTATTAGATTGCGATATACATAGAAAATATCGATGTGAGAGTTCTTTTTTGGGGTTCCCCCATGCTTCACATTGCATCAATGATTTCATTTTAAACTCCCAAAATTTCAAACAAAAGTACTTACAAGCTGACATTGCAATATAAAAGTGCATATTAATATCTATCCACTCCTACTTCAATTATTATTCATTTGTAAAATGCCTGACTGCTTTCGCTCAAGTCATTAATGCCTTAAAAGTTTCCGTTGAGATTTTTTTTGTTCTGTTAACAAAGGTTTTTATGAAAAATGAATTTTAATAAATAGTTATTCCATTAAATTAATTGCACATTTAGATTTAAAGGTAAATTTGATACCCAAAAAAAATGCAGTTTTACCAATTTTTTTACGTGATTTGTTTCATCAAAATACTTTTTTTTTTTCAATAATATTAATGGTGACTGGCAGAAATGCATATTTCTAATGAACGTGACTTCATATTGAATATTAAATACGACCTCGTTATTCCTTCTTTTTCCGTACAGTGCTACTGATATTGATTTGAATTTAAAAAAACAAACATAGTTGGTACTCACAACCTGTTATTAAAGATGAAAAAATTCACTGAGACTTTTCTCGAAAGTCAGATTTTCTTTCCTATGAAACGAAATGCAATGGATGTCAATAATAATTAGTTCCTCTTTTGTACTCTCTTGTTATTTGACTTTTCAGTCTTATGGTCGAGTCAAAAAACATGAAAATATTGGAGGAAAATCATGGGTTTTCCCCGAAAATAAGACTCAAACAAAAAAATGAGCCCCAGTTCGATTTTTCGGGATACTCGTAATATAAGCCGTCCTCTAAAAATAGGTCCTAGTTAAAACCGTTGGCCAGACGAACATATTTTCTACGTTTGTTGCTACACACGACAAATGACTTGAATTTCAAAGTTATAATATTAATTAATGTATGGACATAATTATTTGGATACATTTGGCAAGTTTATTATTCGGTTACGCTACCTTTATTGCTAATCTTTCGTCTCTTCGAGGGCAGTTGCATTGATATTATCACGTCGATAGTAAGACTAGAATTCGTACTTAATAAAGTATCAAAGCCAACGATTTTTTTTGCTTTGGGCTTTAAAATCATCGGTTCTGTGTGTTTGAACATAGCTGCAAAAAATCATTCTACTGATTAATAACGCCATCTGAAGTAGTTCAATGAGGTCGTAGATCTTCAAACAAGCAGTGTGGAGGCCATATAACTATATGATTTGGTTAAATGAGGTGTCGATATTTTCTCTTCAAAAACTGGCCCGTATGTGAGCCGACCCCAAAAATTAAGGAACAAATATTTCAACAAAAAAAACTCGGCTTATTCGCAAGTATGTACGGTACCTATCTACAGATTAAGAAATTTGTAGATAGGCATACAGATATTGTATCATTGAAAACAGGGCTATATTTAATAAGAGCAGATTATTTTTTTTTGTTTAAAAAATAAAACATCACTGACGATAAGCCCTAACGCATATTTTGGGCTAAAAATTCACATAAGACTAGGCTTATTTTCAGGGAAACACAATATCAGACAATGACTTTGAATTATCACTATGGATTACTGTTGAGTAAGTGTCCATTGAAAAGGAAGTTTACTACACCAATTTAAAAATTTCAGATTAAAGGTAAAATACAAATTACTTGTAAATAGAAAAACTTACTGGCTGAATCACACATAAGAGAGAGAGAGAGAAATTGTTTACATAAATCATATTTTGCATATTATTTTAGGTAAAACAGTTTTTTTTTAAATGAGTATTAAAATTTAAAAAAAAAAAAAAGAACTGATTATTTTCCGTATCTTTTCCTGCTTAGTGTTCGAGAATGCATTCAGTTTAGTACATTAAATTAGTTATTTTGTTAATTTTTACATTTACAACGTGTTATGAGATGCATGAATAAGTAGACATTATGAAAAATAAATTGATTTAAGGATCGGTTTTCTGTCACTGTTTATATAAACCTATGTACCCGAGGCCGTCTTAAGAGCATCATGAGCACCCGGGCCAAGTGATTTTTCTGAGGCCCTACCTGGCAATTTTTCGAAAATTTCAACTAGATCTTATTTTTGTGAGGCCCCAGCTTCTCTTGAGGCTCCCGGGCCGTGCCCGGGTGGACCCATGTGTTAAGACGACACTGCGTACGTACTTATGAAAGAAAACATTATATTCGATGATTTGGGGATTTCTTTATACATAAGAATTCTAGTTTTTCTTTAAATTTATTTGTGTGAAATGGAAGGTAAATACTTACAACCTTAATTGATCGAGGTTTAAACATGCAGTAATCGTTCAATTTATAGTAACCTGATAAAGAAAAACAAATACACGATAACCGAAATTTATTTTATCGAACAGTAAAATTTTATGATTGCATAATTTTTCTTATAACCTTTTGAAAAAATTCAATTGCCTTTTTGTTTTGTAAACCCGATTGAGATTCTTAATTAATGCCATGACATAATTTATTCATAAAAAATGCAATATTCGGATGAAAGTAGGTAAATGAGAGAAAATTTAGCTGATTTTTACATTTAGTTAAAGGTAAAAATAGTGTGTATGCCCCGCGCGTTATAAGGCAAATGCTGTACTTACTTTCTGCAAGGTAACAAATTTGTACTGTTAGTAAATGCAGTATATAGCAACAGTTCATAATCACGGATTGAATGGGATTTCGGGGTTTTTTTTATCGTGCAGGAACCAGTTAGAAAAACTGCGCCAAAACAAATGAACAATGAAAAATACGATAAATTTTTGTCCTTGTCATGTGAGGAAAGTAAAAGTACGTATGAGAAAACTATGAGCGCGAAACGTAAAGCAATGACATTCATAATCACGAGGGAAATTGTCGTTATAACGGACTCTTCTGGTTATAGAATAATTTCTATTTTTTGCTCAGATTATGAAATTGTAGAAAATTGCTGCTTTCAGATAATTTCGTTGTAGTATTAACGAATGTATAGAATTCCAGTCATGAAATTGATTATTGATCTCCTTGGAGTTTATTCTCCAAGGCATTTTTGCATTGAATTCTGTATTATCAAAGCGATTTATTCCATCAACTGAAATATTAAAATTCTCAATTATTATATCATTGCTCAATTCCACGGCTGTATGGAATTGTCACACATTTTTCCTCGTAGAAAAGTTATTTAGCACGATGTTTTCAGTCATTCGGAAAGGACTTTAATTTGTAAGTTCTGATCTCATTGTTTCTTATTGACTGGGAGAGACAAAATTCGAATATATAGGTCCCGTATCCCACGTGAATAGTGAAATAGGAAGACCAAAAAAGGAACAGGAGGGTTAAAAATTTGACTTTTGTAATGTCCAATGTTTGTTAGATATACCTCAGAGCAATTTTTATGGGGAGCGTGATCGAGCTGGACGAATCTATTGTCGGACATGCACGTAAAAAATTGTAATGCAAAAATTTCGACTGGGCATGCGTTTTTTCGACCACTGCTCGACCCGGGCATACATATGCAAGTGCTCCAACACGCATGCGTGAAATTCTACAGAAATCCTTTCTTTGGTAGACATGATGAAAATGTGTAGTCACCATATTTTGATCGATTTTCACGACCTTAATATTTAGTAGCCCGGTACGTCCATTGCTGCAACTGGGCTGTTTTCAAAAACGGAAAACCTCACTTCTAGCGAAGTACCAGTATATATTGATGGCGTATTCACGGAAGAAGAGAATCATAGTTTCTACGCACACACAAACGTAAATATTTTCCCAAAAAAGTTATGTAATATTAGGCTTTATATCTCGTACAGTATATGAAGTGTCCAAAAGGGAGATATTGTTCTTCAACAGCTATCTTAAAGACAGACATTTTCTGGTCAAAAATGGAAATGCTTGTTCTTCTATTCGTCCAATAAGAGCCTCGGTTCCCCAAAGATCAGTTCTTGGGCCTCAGCTCTTCTCAATCTACATCAACGACTTCCCTGCCCTCCCAATGGGAAACCTGGGACTCTTTGCGGATGATGCAATTATTATCACCAACAACAGAAAATCTGACAAATGCAGAGAAAATCTTCAGGAAACTGTAGAGGAGGATGAATACTGGTGTGAGGATAATGCTGTTGTGCTCAATCATGCCAAGTGTCAGTTCATCTGGCGAACAAGAAGAACCAAATTCACTAGAGCACCAGTCTAACTGGGCAAAGAAGACATAAGACCTGTGAAGGAAATAAAATATTTGGGATGTATTCTAAACCAATCATTATCCTTCGTTCCTCAAATAAATCACGTAAGAACTAAGGCTACACAAACCATGGGAATGATGTCACGCATTACATTCCCAAGTGCAAGACTAACTCTTAAAAACAAAGTCATATTGTTTAAATCGATCATTAGACTTATCATGACCTACGCCACCCCAGTATGGGCTCATGTTTCAAAAACCAACATGCAGCGTCTGCAAAGTCAACAGAATAAAATATCGAGAACCCTTGTGAGTGCCTCAAAGTTCATCCCAGGGACTGACATCAGAAAAGACCTGAAGATTCCAACCATCCTTAGCTACATCCAACCAATCTCAGAGGATCACTTTGAAAGGATGAGGAACTCAGAGTACGATCATCTGAGAGAGCTGGTCGATTACAACCCAAGTAAAAGACTAAAATTTCCCAGGCCTCAAAACGTGCCATAGTCAGTACGTTAAAGTCTGAATTACTGAGCTGTATAATCTTTGTGTATCTATCATAATATTTTTGTACTTTTATCTTGCTATCGTATTTATTGATCAACTCTATTGCATAGAGTAACATTGTGGTTAAATGTAGTGCAGGGCTGATCTTGCATTGTACCAATTAGTATAATCTCGGCTAACACACTTTTTTTTCTATTACTTTTTTTGCATGTTTTAGATTTATTATTATTATTTTCTTCTCATTAATGTATTATATAACATTTTGGTGAATTGTACATAAGTGATTTCGTTTTTTTTGTATCCATTATAATACTCGCATTTATCGAATAATATTTCATTTTTTACTATTGATTTTGCTGATCAACTGTATTGCATAGAGTAACATTTTGATGAAGTATGCATGGCTGATCTTTGTGTATTGCAGTATTCTGATGGCAGCATTTATCGGACCGTATGTGTTTGTCCCTTTTTTTATTTGTATTAATTCACAACATTTCGCATCTATATGCACAAACACGCACAAACTTGTCTATAAACCCCTTCATAACCAGCAAGGGCAGTCTGTAAGTCGCTAGGGGGTCTCACCCCTCGGGCTGAGCAGCGACGAGAAAAATTAAATTCTGTCCGTCTGTTACTTACATCACACCAGGGCTTCTTGTACTAAAATTTCGGTCCCGGTTAATACATTTTTTGTACGCCGCTTAATTACTTTCTGTAAACACCAAAAAGCATATTAACCGGTAATTTGGCACATAAAATTTTGACCGGTATGCAGCATAGAGATAAAAATATTACAGTTTCATATGCTGTTCAATTTCAATCTGTACATCGGTTTAAAACCAGCAACCATTTTATTTTAAGAATCAAAGACGGACAGTTTTGCTTTTATTGAATAGGTTACAGCAGGCACTCCAGCTTAACGCGATTTCTCGTATTTATAGTAGTAAAGTATAAAAATATAAAAGTCAGAAAGGGGGGGGGAAGAGATTACTCTCCATATATTTTGTTTCAGCAGTTCGCTAATTATTTCTCCCGTTCAATTTGTTCCAGTTTGTCAGTCGCATGATCTAGACACTTTCACCCTAGATTTGCGCCTGCTCATGTTCAGTGCCGTAACGTAAATTCGCTATGATTCTATGACCGAAGGGAAAATTGTAACTTGGTGAATTCTTTTCCGCGCCAACAATGAGGGAAATTATAATTAGCGGTTTGACTAATTTCAGATTTTTAATTGATGACCACATTTTTTTTGAATTTTAGTATTTCTTTTAAAGTGCTGATTAAAAAAAATTCTATCATTTTCGATATTTTTTATGCAAATAAATCAATTTGCTTTTAAATTGTGTTTTCAAGTAAATCCGGTAATAACATTTTCCGGGCATATGAAATTGTGTGTGTGTGTGTGTGATTCTGGCGTCTATCGGGCATGTTAATAGTTACAACTTTCTAATTTGATTTTTTTGATAGGATGTCACTCTAAAAAGTTAATTTTTTATTTTAATAACTTTACAGTCATTCATATATTTTAATAACCATACGTCATTCATATTGCCTTTGTAATATGAATGACGTATCTGAGGTCTACACGTTATTTGAATGCTTTTTCTAACTGAATATATACCTCTAGGATCAACGTTTCGCCTGTAATTTGCGGCCAAGGAACCTGAGTGTTCACCCTATATATGTATTTTATGATCTTTTATTAATTCTTCAGTTTATCAGAATCATAAGTTGAGTTCTTATGTATTAGGTACTTAGTTTTGCGAACGAACTTAAATCCACCATGTCCATGCTTGATATTCCAGTAAATTCGAGTAGTACTTACATCCTGCATTCAAGTATCAACAAAAGTTCAGAGATATAAGCCATTAAACAGATAAATTATTTAAAAAAAATTAGTTTTATTTTTTTTACTTTTTGCTGGAAACACAGAAAACAGCTAAATATGATTTACTTGCACTTACAAACTGTTTAACGTATTTATATACTAAATTACTCTGAGCCTATAATAATGTACAGATATCCACAATAAATGGAAAATATGTTGTTTAGTTGATTAGAAAACGAGATTCGGAATTTTTTTTTTTAGCTGAAGAACATGAATGGAGCTAATAAATACATAAAGACCCATAGTTTCGAGTGGTTTTTGTTTCGTATCAACAAACTTTGAATCACAATTATTAACGATACTTACAAGCTGTTAAGTAACGTTAAAATAAATATTATCCAGTGACTTATCCTGACTTCTTTTGACTTCTTTTTTTTTCAGATCTTATGATTTTACAAAATTTTAATATTTTGCTCATTAACTGACCAATTCCGAATGACTGGTGTAATCGGAGAAAAAACTTAATTAGAAAATAGATAAACCAGTATATATATACACACATGTCCATAAATTAAGGATAATGCCAGCTCCGGCAAATAAAGGTTCAGAAACAAAATAAACATTACTTATTCATAAAGCCCATTTATTAAACAAAAGATAAAAAAACAAAAACGATGGTGTATGTATGATGCCATTCATAAAAACTACTTACATTTGCTCCCTGGAGCAATTGTAAAAAATATCTCCTTTACATGAACTTACTATTACATGGTTGGTATGATGGTTAATACATTGTATGTCTCCCATGCGATGAAATACTGTCCGTACAACGCCTAGGTATGCTGAGTATCAAATTATCGATCTGATCTTGGGGAAGATCACTCCACTCAGCAAGCAACGCTCTCCGGTACACATGTAGGAGGTGGTTGACGGGCTGCAACTCGTCGGCCAAGTATGTCCCACACATGCTCTATCGGATTCAAGTCAGGTGAGAATGCTGGCCATTCCATACGGGTTATATTCTCAGATTCAAGGCATTCGTTTACGATGTTTGCTCGGTGAGGACGGGCGTTGTCATCCATAAACACAAATTCTGCGCCCATGGCACCCCTAAAAAAACGTACATGTTGTTCCAGAATGATGTCCCGATAAATTTGGGCTTTCATGGTTCCGGTTTGAACATGTAGATCTATTCTGGAACCCAGTATAATTCCTCCCCAAACGAGCAATGCTGCACCACCGTAACGGTGTCGTTCAATGATGTTGTCTTGGTGGTAACGGGTACCTGGCGTTCTCCATATGAAAGTCCGACGTGAATCAGACTGCAAGCTAAACCTGGACTCGTCGGAAAACATCACACAAGCCCACTGTGACGATGTCCACATTGCATGTTCTCTACTCCAGGCTAATCGCTGCCGACAGTGAGTTGCCGTGAGCGGAACACATCTGACAGGTCTGCGAGCATATAGACCAATATCTCCCAAACGTCTGTACACGGTTTGCCTTGAAACTGTGGTACCCGTGGCTGCAGATAGCTGACGAGACAGGTCGGATGCTGTGCTCCGTCTGCTTCTTTTGGCAGTTAATGCCAAATACCGGTCTTCATTCGGCGTTGTAACTCGGAGGTGACCTGTACTGTAACCTCTACTGACATTTCCGTTATCTTGGAATCGTTGCCAAAGCCTAGAGATGACACTTTGGGCAATTCCAAGTTCCTCAGATACTTCCATCTGAGTACGCCCACATTCCAGGCGGCCGATAATTCTACCACGTGAAAAATCATCCACATGCGTCCTCTGTGTCATAACTATTCGCTTATGGCACTGATCGCCTTACAGAACTCTTGTGAACAATTTCACTTCTTTGCCACCATTCCTTACATACCCCCCTCTTACACTCTCGTCATTGTGACATACTATCGGCATCATCTGGTGGCTTCCGGAAATTTGCATATCATTCTTGCAGATGTGTGTGATAATTATACAGGTGAAATTTTTCATTTCGATTTCGATTTCCGTGTGATTCTGAATTATCCTTAATTTATGGACATGAGTGTATATAGTACAGTATAGGATTTCCAACAAAATCTGCTTGATCATTTTCCTGACCAAATTTCAAAAATTTCCCTACTTTTCCTGACCGAAACTCCCGAAGAAATAAACATATATCAGGATCTTCATATTCCGAGTATTTTTGAAATTTTAGTTTATTTCCTTTTACAGAATTTTTCCTTGACGTTTATCAAATATGTGCATATTATCCTGATTTAGGTCAAACATTTAAAATTTTCATCATTGACTTTCATTAATCTCTTGTCACTATCTCCGACACGCATTCCGGGTTATTAGAAACCTTGTAGTACATAGCATAAAGGGCGTTCAAAGACCATTAAGATTTAGTAAACTGGCTTACCCTCTGAATCAGTGGATATTAACCACATATTAATGTATAAAAATATTTACATATTTATTATATACGAACATTCACAGTAAATACATTGTGAATATATTGTTTTGTTAAAAAATATGTAAACGAGTGCAAAAAATCTGTAAAAATTTCTGCGAGTGCAAAAAATACGTAATGAATTCACACTCGTTATTAACAAATCAATCGGTAAAAACAAAACTTATCGCATTTATAAACAATAAAATTCACTTTATTCACAGAAAAACAAGCTTCATCATGATGCTTTATAAAAAAACAAATATAATACGTTATTTTACGCTATATCTTATTAAGTGAATGACCTTTTATATTTCATCTCTGGTTTTAGATCTATTGAGGACAGAAAGAAATCGTTAACCTCTTTGGATTTAATATAATCTAAAAACATTTTAAATAAACAAATGTAATTTATATGTTATAATACTTACAGGCTATTGACAAATAGATGTTGTGTTATGTTTGGGAAATAAAACAATTATATAACTATAGTATCTAATTTTATTGATAGGACACCGATATGGAAAAAAAAAATTTTTTAAGACGATTGAGGAAACGCCATATTTCTCAGAGTAAAAGCCGTAGTGAGAATTGAAATGTACAAAAAAGATAACTATGCACAAAAAATATTACGACATTAAAATGCATTTGTGAGTTTACCAAAAGCGCAGCATCAGTGCATACATCGCGTTTTTTCAAGTTAAACTTAGATTTCAAATTACATACGGGGTGGGTGAAAGGTCCTGGACACATTTCAAAAATCAATAAAAAATCAACCAATTGATATAAATTTAAATTGTGTATACAATTACAATATACAATTATACAATATTACAGTATACAATACATAAAATATTAAATATACCTGTTTAATAAACAGGTATGTGTGAATTTCCCTAAAATACTTATCATAACCTAGATGTTTTTCCTTTTGATACATTAAAGAAATGGTTCACATAAAATTTCACTATCACGTATGGCTGTGTATCACGACATAACACATAAAATGCCACGTAAATAGTGCATAATTAATTTTTATAACGATTTGCGTTACATGAAGCTACCGCATTTCAATATAAGCACCATTTCATTCGTTTAGATATTGTCCGCGCTTAAAAAAAAGGCGCTCATATTGAGATGCGGTAGTTTCATGTAACGCGAATCGTAATAAACGCATCAATTATGAGCTCCTCGTATCGCATTTTATGTGTTATGTCTATTTTTTAAAATTTATTATTTATCTATATCATGTAAAAGCACTCTCATACCTTTTAACATGGTCAAAAAAACTCAAAAAGTATGATCTAATAGAAATACCCATATATTTAATAACACGTAAATATCTACAAATCTATCTATCTATATATATAAAATTGATTTTCTGTGTATGTGTGTGTGTGTGTGTGTGTGTATGTTCTCTATACAAATCTACAATTTTAGATCGATCGTCGCCAAATTTTGCATATATACCAAATGGGACCCGACTTGAACGATAGGCTACTTTAAAATTTTGTCAGCCCAGGGCAAATGCCCCAAATGGGCAAAAAACTGTCCAGCAACAATGGTTTTTGGGCCTCAACAATCACTTTCCGAACGTTTACTTTGGTTACCGTGGTTCCCTAGCAATGCGTTTCAGACGTGTATATGCCTTTACAACGGTTTGTCACTTCTTTAATCCTGTTAGTATATGTATAATAGTTTATGCCTTTATAATGGTTTGCCACATTTTCAATATACTCTCAGTAATGAGGCTTTTTGAATAGACGTCATAATCATCATCAGCATCGCTTTGAGAGTCAGGAAAAGGGTGACCCTCATAGAAATCAGTGCTAAAATTGCCGATTTAACTGCATAAATACGGAAATTTAGTGGGGGGGGGGGGTTCCTGCCACATCAATAATTTAAAAAATTAAATTGAATTCCCGATTTTTGAAATATTGAATTCACTTGGAGATACGAAGCCCAGAAAATTAAAAATATGAATAATTTGCCGGATCTACTTTTGAGTTGAATATCCATGTAATGACATTGATTTAAACTTTTTATTTATATCTTCTCAATCATGAAAATTAATGTCTCCGTATTGTCTTTTGATATTTATTTGCATAAATTCATATAGTTTAGGATGTTTTTAAAATTAGTTATGGACCCCGTAAAGTGCATCGAAAAAATTCCACAGCTTTAATTAAGCATTTTTGGAAGCTGATACAGGCAGAGATGGATAACTTGAAGTTCAGGGGAGGGAATCGAAATACCTAACACCCATAAAATAAAGGGGGGGGGGGACTATTCATTTCTACGTTTTTTTAAATTTAGATTTGTTTATTTCATGAGTCGCGCAGGACGTCGCCATATTGGTTAACTTAGACACGGTTTGCATGTCCCTCAAAGAAAGAGGGAGATATCGCATGATCCAAAAAACCTCATTGAAGAAAACCCGGGCAGCGCCGGGTATTGTAGCTAGTTAACAATATATATTCACCATAAAAATATTGTTTAACCACTGATTTATGTAAAATTTAGTATATTTTCCACGTTATGCTATGCTACACTACCTCAATTATGCACATACATATGTTACCGCGAAAGACAATATATGGCAAATGTCGATATTCTCCGGTGAATTTCAGCATGCATACAGTCCGAAATATTAGCAAAAATATCATTATTTCTCACTTACACCGGCAAATGTCGACATCCAGCATTCACTGATGGTGAATGTTGAATAAAAAATATTTTTGTTACGTTAAAACAAAAGTGACTTTTTAAATCATACTTTATTATTAAAACATATTTATGTGACATGTGTCAAACTAGGAGAAAGCTTAAATATATATATATAACAGCACATGTAAATAAACTGTTGAACCTAACACGGACAGCACATTCTAAATGAGAAAGGAAAATAATAGCAATAATATTATAATATACATTTATATAAACTTACACATAAATTATGTGATTAACGTGATACAATCTTATTTATTGCAACAACTTGAACTGTTATGACACTTTCAATTACACAAGAGTTCCTTGCTTTTAAAACTGCATTTAGTCGTGGCAGACTTCTTTTTTGCAATTACATCGTGTATAGCCTTGACCTCCACTTCTCGAATTAGTTGCAGGTGCTTCTCTCAGTAACATTCCTTGAGAAGAAATCTCATCTATGGAAAGTAACTTTTCTTTTCAAATTACGAACTGATTACGGGTATAAAGCTGCTTTAAGAGCACTATTTTTGTTTGCTAATTTATAAAAGGTGGAGTCTTCTATTCCAACAACAACCGCCAACACATTTCGGGCGTCTGTACGACCACGATTGTCATCAGGGACTTTATTCGTACGGTATCACCAATTTGAGCAGGAGGAAATTTTCTTTTTGAGGTTCGTAACATTTTCGATTGCTTGCAGTAGAAGATTCTCGTTCGCGGCCTCTCTTTTTATAGAAATAGACTCGTGTTGTTTAGTCAGGGCTTCATATGAAGACGTGGTAAATTGCAGCTCCTCGTCAATATTTTCCTTTGGTTTTCGGTATGGTCACGGCTAAAATTTTCTTCAAAGGCATTAACAATTTCTTCGAGTTGTTCTTCGGTTTCAATATTTGAGATTTGCTCGGCAGGCAAAGATGACACCTCTTTTTGGCTTCATAAGGACTTTGGTGTATTACTTCATGCTTTTTTGTGTTCTTGGCAAATTAAACAAAGGGAAAATTCATGAAAATTTTTAAATATCAAGGAAAAAATATATCTTTTAATAACTATTTCATTAACACCTTAGGCAGACGCATGATAAAATAGCATGACATCAATGTAAAAAATGATTTTAAAATAAAGTGCTCAGTTCATTAAATGAGGCAAAATATTAAAATTTCATTTACTGAATATTTCTTCAAGTCAAGTATTTATTAACGAATATCAAATCTTTCGAAAAAACTTTAATCCGATTATATTGATGGCATGTTATTTTGTTACGCACACAATGTGTTTAATGAAACATTGAACAAACGTTTTTTTTATATTTGAAAATTCTTGAAACATCAGTTATTGAGGATATACTGTATAAATAATTGTGGTAGTATAGAGCACAGCATATACAATAGTGAATATGTATAACAAATTTTAATTTAGTCAGTTGTTAAATAATATTTTCAATGATATATGCACTGGAGCATAATTTTTGAGACTGTTTGGCCATATTAAAAGGTATGAGAATACTTTGAGTATAACAGCTTAAATTACGATAATATGATTTATATTACTGGCAGATAGGCTTACATGTGTATTCGAACAACAAAAATCAATTTTCCATCAAAAATTACCAAAAGCAAATACTCGTATTATGCTCACGACAGAAGAGAAAAAGCGGGATTTATACTCACGATCTGTAAAAAACATTAGATAAATCAGTCACGAGTACTTTAATAAACATTGAGCCAGAGTTCAAGAAAATGTTGGAAAAATTAAAAATTTAATGCAAATAAGTATTTTACGGACACTGCGTTACGTGTTGAGTCATTCTACAGCATAATAGCATCATGTGCACTCGAAGCTTTATGAACCCAATTTTATTCCATTTCTTCGAATAAAACTTTTGTTCATGATTAAAATTTTACTACAGATCGCACTCTCACACACCGAGTGGCTTTATTATTTTCAAATGCTCCATGGGAATTTCGGCCCATCCAGTGTGTGATTATACGTTTATTTTATGAATTAAGTTATCCGAATACGTTGAAAACGTCATTTTGGAAGAAAATATCGATTTTTATTTTTTATGAAAGCCCTGTGTGTGTTTGTGATTCCAAAAGAGCCCTTATTTTGTTCATATGACGCTTAGAATCGAAGGTATGCACTTCAGTGTTGCATTTTTACATACAAGTAAGTAATACGTGAAGGGAAGTTTATAAATGTGTTTTACGAAGAATTCGTTTTAAGTTTGAAACATGATTTCTAATAATCTATTCATTGTATAATTACAAAATTTTAATATGATGTTTTGCTATATATTGTTGAGGTTATGAAAAAAAATCTAAGGTCTATGCCACATATGCATTCGATGCTCGATATAATGACCCCCTCGTACCGTCGAAAACGAACGTTATATTTTGAAGTTCATTATATTGAATCTAAAACATATATGATAGTCGTTCTATGAAAACAATTGGGACTTATCCTACCTGTCGTTGCAATGGAATGGTCGCTATAACGTGAAGGTGGTTATAACGAGCGTCGACTGTATTTGTTTAATTACAGTGCTTTATAGAAGATACGTAGAATGAAATTTCAAAAACATATTCACATTAACTGATTTGAGTATAATTTATGAGTGTGACTTTAACTTTTCGTTCATAATCTGCACCATCGCATATTGAATGTACTGTGGAAATAACAAAACATTCCATTCATAGAATTTTTTGCAATCGTGTTTCGAATATTACATGGATTTTGCTTAAACTTTGACATAAAAATGACTTTTTCACTGAAACAACATAGGTAGTTTAAAATGTACTATTGTTTCCACCATTTTGGGACACACTTTCTATCAAAAAATGTTATTAAAGTACACTTCAATACCATTTTATAGAAAAGTGCCTTCGAGCGTAGTCAGATACCTTAAACGGAAGTTGAATTCATTCAGCATTCTCTTTCTTTATTCATTTTTCATGCAATTAAAATGTTGTGTATGAAAACATTCGTTGCACTAATATACAGTGTCGAGAAAATACTTATTGTTCCATATTTTCCATTAGATTTAGTAATGTTTTGAAACTATTTAGCTATTAAAGAAATATATATATATCAAAACCAATGCATAACACTATATATTGAATATATTTCTTATCATTAAAAAACTGCAAACTCTAGCAATTTTTCTATCGATTCTGACAATTTGAAAAGTACTTACAAGCTTTAAAGTTGCAAGATATAGCGTATTTCATACCTCAGAGATCGAGATTCATACATACCATATAGTTATACTATATATACAGACTGTCCGAAATTTTTTGCACAGCGGATATCTTTACAGCCGTTGACTTTAGAAACAGACTTTCAATTACAAAACATTTTCAAATAATGTGCATTGTCTGAAAATGTCTAAAATATAGCTACCGGATAGATCAGGTACGATAGGTAGCTCCAGCGGCTCACGCTACGGTGCGTGAAATGAGAAATTCAGGGCCGTGTCTCCAGTGCTGATGGTGCCCGGTTTGCAAAAAGGCCTCAGTTCGAGTACCGGAGGAGAGCAGATGATTTTCCTTTCCGAGTTCACCTCAGCATAATATCCAGAAAATATCTGCTTCCTTCCACGATAAGTAATATCACACCCGACACTTGTTAAAATTCAATAAATAAACAACATGAAAGCAATTCTCTCTCCTCCTCCTCTTTTACATAGACTACATATACAGCGTACGGTGTATTTATGTCAAAGAACTTCGGATAAATTAATGGACCAACACCATTTATAGCAGAAGGCTTTTGCGGGAAGCTCGTGACGTCACTGAAGAAGATCATCTCACTTATAGCCATTGAATACACTGCAAAAAGGGGTAAAGATGGCGCATGCGTCGGCCTGTTATGTCCATTGGCTATAGGTGAGTTGACCTCCTTTAATGACGTCACGAGCTTCACGCGGAGGCCGTCTGTGATAGATGGTGTTGACAGGACTCGTTGGTAAGATTCACGAGAGTGTTACTTACATTCTTCACGGAGATAGGTTGAAAAAAAGGTAAGTGGATGATGTAATTAGACACCAAAACCTGGGGAAGGATTCAGGTAATTAGAGCCCCCACCCTTCTCCAAGATAAACTTTTGAAGGAGCTGAGCCACCCTTCTTAATAACTCACGAACAAACAAGGCAGTGGGTTGCGTCCACCTCTTTCCTCACATTCGATTTCCGATTTTTGATTTCAACAGCTGATTTAGACTTCTACGAAGGCACACATATATTCATGCCTTCAAAAATACACTGGCAAACGATAATAAATCAACACCACCGATTTCAGCGCCATGGCGTTGGTTTATTATGAGTGAAAATTGCAAAGAAATACGAATAGACCTATCAAATAACTCCTTTTTGCAAACAACCAATCAGAACATTGCATCAGACTCGCATTCAAACACTCAGTTTCATTCTGATCAGTACGTGTGAATTATATAGACGTATATTTTTCCGCTAAGCAACCGGAAGTTAACATATGGTATCCAACCCAAGGGCGATCTTAGGTCAGCAGTTATATTATATAGTGAATAGTGCTTATTTTATATTTATCTTCTGAAGACGGCACCCATAGTGTTTAGAAATGCATTAGGAAATTCGTATCTTTTTATTTATTTGCCTTTTTTGTTGTTTGATGGCCCATCTAGCTCTGGTAATACCCGTGTAGCATATCTTAGTGACCCGTGGGCCTCAATCAAATGCCAAACGTAGCCGACGTTGTGCCAACGGTTGAAGGCACCTGCTCTATAGCATCATTCAGTTTGAATTGTTCTTCATTATTCACATTGCGGCCTTTACCCAGAACTGGAAATTTCATTTCAATCCATCACAAAAATATTAACTAATAGAAAGTGTGTACAATTTGTAGGTTCCTCTATAATCCATTACATCCATTGTATGTATATTCATTGAATGCAGTCCATAATTCTAAATTGTTATAAAAACTTCGTGAAAGAAATGAAAAGAAGACAGGAATATAACAAATACTCACTCCCTGGCAGAACGGATGGGACGGTTTACGTTATAGTTTGCGCAAAGTTTTAAAATGTGTGTTCAATGGAGGGAAAAAAATATATTTTTCCATATTCATTAAAAAAACAAGCAAAAACTATGCTTACAAGCTGTAAGAAGACGGAGAGGAAAAAAATGTATATATAGTCGAACCTGGAATTCCTTTATAACGAAATTTCGTTATAGCGAAGTGATTCTTCCGGTCTCTTGGCGTTCGTTACAATGGGATTCAACTGTATGTTGTGAGTTTTTACGTAAAATAATGTACACGAAGAAAAAAAAACCAACTCAACATGGCTTTTAACAATTTTTTCGATATCATTGATATATTTGTGAGAAAAACCCTCTATTTGGCTACCCTGCTCCTAAACCACACATGCACATCGTCCATGTTTCTCTGCGGAACTTTTAAAGAATTGGTGCATGTTGCAATATGCGTATACGTGTTGCGAATATAACGTAAAGTTTTTGTTTCTGTGTAATGTTTGTTATATAGAGTGGCCACCCGCTATCTATTTTTCGAACTAAAATGAATTTCAACGATAGATTATTTATACCGTTGCAGGCCTGTTGCTCTCTGTGGCGAGACTTTTTAACGGGAGAATCGGCTGAAATTCGCGACTCGAAGCTGGAAACCACAGAAAACCAACTTCAGCCGACCACAACTGAGGCTCAGATGGAGTGCGAATCCGGGATGTCGCTATGCGAGTTTTCCATCACTATGACCACGCGACCACCACAGCGACGAAAAATAAAACACTTTGGCTACAAAATGTTTCAACACACTGCTGGCCATACAGCATCATAATGGTCAAAGAATATGTATAGTGTGCTACTGTTAGTTACATAAATAAACACGACCCTCAAAAGAGTGGGGCTGATAGGGTTTCAGTACAGAAACCCGGGATAATTATTACCATTGGTTTTTTTTTCTGACTTCAAATTCGCTATGAGGGAGGGGGAACGTGAAAAAAATGGCTAGGATCTCGCCAAAAAGCTCAGTCTAGGGACTCAGCTTGAGGATGTGGGGTGACTTGCAATTGTGATAGGCATGGAATGCACCCCTGACCCATCCCTGAGAGTGTACAGTAAACCCGTCTGACGTCACATTCTACAGAAAAAGAATAATTTGGCAGGTTGAAACGGGACGAATCTCCGAGAATTCAATTACAGCGAGTCAGGTGCCATCTCTCTCTCTTAGTTATTTCCCGTTCCGGTTTTTCCATAGATTATACAGAGCGATTCTATAAATTCATGGGACAAACTGTAATAGGTAATGCAGGGTGATTTAAAAAACATGTGAAAAACTTTAAGAGGTGATAATACACACTAATACAAACAATTGTCATCAAAGAATGCATGGTCTAACATGAAATGCAAACGCGCTAGCTCCTTTCGAAACGGCCGCTCAGTTAAAATTGAAACGGCATTCCTGTTGAAATTTATGGGGAGAAAAACAACACCATGCATGCAAATGTAATCTGGGGAAGAAGAAGAAACCGTATGCATGTCTGCGTCACAATGAACAAAAGGAGCGGACGCCAGCCCTGTGAAGTTATTCCAGCTTGAAACCGTTCTAACAGTTGTAACGCACGGGATAATGGCGCAGTTTAGTAATAGTGAAAAAAAAGACATGAAATGCATGTTTGCGTAATGAATGCGTAAATGAAATTCCTGTTCGCTTTTTCAGTATTACTAAAACTTTTTAGAAAACTTTAGAGATTATTTAAAAAGTTAATAGGTTTTTGCGCATGTGTGTGTGTGTGGGGGGGGGGGCGGTGCAAGTATTTAGATATTTAATATTTCATTTGGCGAGAATTGTTCAGTTACTTACAAACTAAATAAATATAAAAATGATCCATGAGTGAGAAATTGTTGAAATATATATGCAATAAAAGCTATGCTTATAATAAAGCTATTCCACTCAATTTTTGCATTTTCTCGAAACAGATTACTTCACCGAACTTCTTCTTACTGCGTAAAAAATTCTCAAATAAATATACGTAATTCACAATGATGTCGTGAACTCAAATTACATGACGCAATTAAATTGTTAAGTGTTTTGATTCAAATAAGAGATCTGTTGGTTTATTAATATAAACACACCCCATGACATAATGATCAAACTGCAGAAAACATGAAAGTATATTAACAGGTATCATAACCGGTATATCAAGTTTGCAAGACTGTGCGGCATGAAAACAAAAATATACGGCATCACATAAAACTATATTATTCATTATGATGCTGCACATCGGTTTACACCAACAACCGATTCTACTTCCAAAAATTACAACAGATATTTTTGTTTATATTCGACAGGTGGCAGCACGGTTCCTACCAGTTCGACTCTGTTTTTTAAATGCATAATTATTTTAATTTTTTTCTGCACAGAAAATGTCCCAGGGTTTTCTATTTGTTCATTCCATTCGTATGTCTATGACTAGGAACAACAGACAAATAAAGAAAATCGTAATTAATTTTCTAATTTAAAATTTTGATTCACTTATTACCTTTTTTATGAAATTAAAAAGAAATTGAAAAGCTTTTGTTTTTAAATTTTTTTGCATGAAATATAAATAATCTAGTTTTTAGATAGATTATGTAATATTGAACTAGATTATGTAACTATGTAATCACATTACTAGATTATGTATCTAAATATCATTTTCATATTACTGTTGCATGAAGCCATATCGTTTGTGCAGATTTAGTTAAATTTTTATTTTTCGTTAGCGCCCTCTAGGGACAAAGATTACTATGCACGGGAAAATCAATTTCGGAAAGAAGCGGATGCCCGTATCTGACAAAGGTAAGTGATTAATGCCAGTCCGCAAGTATTAAAAGGCTGAAAAAACACTACTACTACTTAACCGTACATTCATGTCAGAATTTCTAAGGGATTGGTGCATGCTGGAATATGCGTGTACGTGTTGTGAATCTAACGTGAAGTTTGTTTCTGTGTAATGCTTGTTATGTGCGGTGCTGCAGTCTGCCATTAATTTTTCTAACTATGAGTGAAGTGTAATGATTGAGTAATTGTACAGTTGCGTAGGCCTGTTGCTCGCTGTGGCGAGACTTTTTAATAGGGATATCGGCTCGCATTTGCGCCTGCCTCGAAGTTGGGAACCACAGAATACCGACTTCAGCTGGCCACCACCGTGGCTTTGGTGGGTTTGAACCCGGGTCCTCACGATGTACATTCATCGTGCTTTTCTACATGCCATTTTCCCCTCGTAGTATTTTATATCCCTCCCCTGCATTGGCATAACGGTTTTGTTCTGCATTTGTGTCTCTTTTGTAGTTGTTGCATACAGTATTGTATGTATAGGTCTGTAGTTATTCATGAGCTCCCTTGAAGGCCCGCCGGCGACGTGCGTATGCTTGTAAGCACCTGACCAATTTAACCTCAATTTTGTGTCTTTTTGCTCGCTGGTGGTCTTTCGGTGCTTAGCACTCCGGACGTCGCATCGCTCTTCCACCATGGCCCAAAGCCTCTGGATGATCAGCTTATATCCCTTATGAGGACAGAGCGGGGCCATGGTCAGTTTCGGGTCCTTGCGATGCGAGTCCGTCACTATGACCACTCGACCACCACAGCGGCAGAACACTGCTATAGAGGTTGAAGTGTCATTAGCAAGTATGTCCCGTATTCTGTTGTGTATTATTCGAGAATTATACATTATTCTTGATGCCGATTACATACCATTTACAGCTTTTTATATTCTATTCCAATTTTTTCAGTTATATAATATTCTATCTTCCAAATTGGACGTTACTAATATATGCCATGTGGAAATAAACTATGTTTTTGATTTATAACAATGTGGCCGATGACATTTATGAAACCCTAGACGTTGTTTCCGAAATTCGAAAATAAATTGAGGTTAAAAGAGGCAAAATTTGTAAGAAATTATGAAAGGTTTACACATGTGAGCTTTTGAGTTGATGAAATTTTTTTTCTTCACACCGACTGTGTACTTTTTTGTGTCTAATTTGATAACTTACATAAGAAGATAACTTACTCTCTGTAAAACAGAGGGGGAAAAATTTAAATGTCACATAAAAAATGTCATAAAATTAAATCTACACTGTCCTTTAAAATGGTGTGAATTCTTAAATAGCGAACTTCTCTGTTTATTGCCATTGAGAGAATCTTGGATGTGAATATCGGTTGAAAACACTCCGTTTTTTCGGAAAATTCGATGCATACTTAGAGTGATATTAACTTTGTTCATAAAGAATATGTATTATGCGAAAAATATATATCTGATCCTTTTCAAATATTGGGATGCCTGCAGGAAGAAGATTTAAAAATTTACGTCACTAAATTTTTGTGTAGAATATTCTGTCATATATAGAAAAGAAGCCCATGTAATCTCACGTTCCTAATAAGAAGCACCGAAACGAAAAGACGAAACAAAATCATTTGGAGGTAGACCTAAGGTGCACGACGTCCCATATATATACATACACATACTACTTCACATAAGTGAAGGTAGTGGGGATGCAATGGACTGTACATCCATAAAATATTAGACTCTCAGTGTCATCTCACGAAAATTATTGGGAAGAGGGAGGTTGCTCCAGTACCCAGAGCCCCACAGATTCCTGCGATTATGGCAGTCTGTAAAACGTCCAAGGCCGGTACTACACTAAAAATTTTATGAATGTTTTTTTATAAAACTTGAAAAATTCAAGCAAGAAGCGTATCGGTTGCGTTCGTTCGAATGAAAGCTTATTGGTTACAAGTGTGAAGTTTTATAAAAGAACATTTACGACATTTTTATAGTGTAATACTAACCTGACTGCAATTTGATGTTAGGCTGGGATTGCACTACAAAATTGAAGTTCTTTGTTAAAACTTGGAAAATGCAACCGATAAGCTAATTGGTTGTATTTGTCAAGTTTTATAAAAGGATTTTTATAATGTAATACCGGCTTTAGAGTAGTACTGGAGAATTCTCTCTATCCTTTCGTTGTTACGAAGGCGATAAAATCTCGAGCATTTCATAATGATTGCGTATAGAATTCAGTGACTATATACTTTTATGCTCAACACTCGTGAATCCATTCTTTGAATGAAGTAAATAGCAAGCTCCGCATGCTCTACTTTTTAAAAGTCGAAAACCAATACTGTACTTACATTCTTTTTTCGAATATTTTTGACTATTAAATCGTTTGCTCTTTTGCAACATAAAAAGTATAAATAGCGTTACTCAATTTCTGTTTTGCCATATCTCCGTTGGATGTGTACCGCGCCAGTCCACCCTTTTATATAATTATAATTCCTCTCCCTGCATGCACATTATATGTTGTTTTATATTCTTATTAGTATAATGTTGTTGTTGTCAGTGTATTGTGTCTTTTACCAGAACTTTTTATGTATGCATAGTTATACATTGGTAAATTTTCCTCCGACACGGTTACGTTTCTCCCCGTAACCGCAATAATGACAAAAATTGATTGGCAATTCTAGATAGATCCTGGACTGTGTAAGGTTTAGAAGGAAGAGAGCCATTTTTTCGCATTGCGGGGGGGAGGGGGGGGCAGAATCCCCAGGTTGAACCAGGACTGCAACACCCCCCCCCCCCTTCCCAAAAGACGATATTTAATCGCCACGGACTATCTCAAAACACATTATATCAAAATGCTAAGGAATGAGACTGAAGAAGAATCAGATGCAACCAGGTTTCTATCTCACTTATGCAATTTCGGACTTTTACAAAGGAAGATTCGGAAGGTAGGGAATGAAACTACTACTGCACACCAACCGGTCCAGTAGGGAAAGAACTTATCCTTTCCCGGGATCGAAGCCGTGGACGGGAGAGTATCCTTTATGATGGTAGATGAGAATTTTACCATTACGCCACTTGTGCCTTTGCAAGACAATTTATTGTTGTTTATATATACTTTCATATCCAGCAACATTATTATGTCTTCTTTTGTGTGGTATCCTTCAGAGAAAGCTCTTCAGGGTAGATGTTGGGGAAGATGCTGTTAAAATTGCATTTGTTGAAAATGATCAACATAGATCAACAATGTAAAGAAAGCCAACAAAGTTGTATTGCAGTTTGGATTTTTGTTTTTAGAAGTGGAGAAAAAGGTTGGCAAGGGCACTCGAGTCTCAGACGACCCACTGCATAGGTGGTGCGCTGACGTACACAAATCAAAGAAAAGATACGAAAATAAGGAACAGAAGGCCACCAAGTCGTTTATTACAGCAGTATGTTTATTCCACATGACCACTACCACAGGAGATAACACATTGCAGGCGAGGCACAAATAGAGCAACGGCAGAGTGCAGCAGGTCCACATACACGGTTTACAATGATGAAGTGGTTGTGAATTAGAAGCGACAAAAGGCTTAGTGTGGTGGGTCGTAATGAATTTCTTAAAGAGGAATTTCGAATTTGTAACCTTCAAATATCATTGATAAAGAAGGTATTTTCTTTCGATCATAAATACACTTTTGATCGTCTGGGGCGGGAGCACATGGGCTCGTGCCTCCCCGTACGTCTTTGATCCCAATATGCGTTAGGATGTTGGAGATAGAGTTCTGACAAAATTTTGTTGACGGGGGGGGGGGGGGCGCAAAAATGGCAAAAAATCAACTGACGTAATACTTGAATGACCCCTTACCATTACGCCCCAGTGAATGGGACTGGTTTCCTCACAAATTGGTGGCTCGCCTCGCACACGCACTCAAAAACAGAAAGGCAAGTGTAACGACGAAATCGATTTCTTCACTATGGTTATGCTTCGGCTAATGGTTCTTGGCAAAAGAGCAAAGAGGTACAAGTGATCCATCCAACCCCCCCTTCCCCACCTACTTCCGAATGTCATTCAGCATTAGTTCCAGGAATCTTCGCAGCTTGATAACGTGGTAGTTGGAGTCTGAAGCTTACCCTTAGCAAAACATACGAGAAGATAAAAAAGCTTTCGACGGAAGAAAGTTCATTACATAAACCGAAGTCATTCTTGTGGTATGATATTGGTTTGTTCCGTACTTTGTATTGCGTAGTGATAACAATACCCGAATGACAATATTATCCATGATTCTGATATAAGTGGTGTCAACTCTACTTTCATATTAATATATAAACTAAAAGTGAATATGTGTGTGCTACTTACAATCTTTTACAAATTAATATACACAATTTATTTTATGAAGTCGAATGAATCCCATGTGGAATTTTCAAAGACACTTTGACGCGAAAATGTTTCATGGAACACTATAGTGTAACCACCAGTATAAAACTGTACAGTACCTCGTACACATTCCTCTGCGGAATTTCTATCAAATCCATACATGCCGGCATGTGCGTTCCGGGTTTGTGGCTCTAATGTATTTATGTTGCCAGAATTGTTCTTGTGTTTCGCGTTTTTGCTGGTGGTGCCATCTGCTTTCCATATTCTTAAGTGGAGATAATGAATGCTTGAATTTTCATGTTTTGTTGGTATCGTGTTGAATGTCTGCCATATTATTTAGGAACCCGTGTCCAAAAGCAGTGACAATCAGTTCATCAAGTACCCCCCCAGAATAGAAATGTGCAGATGGCTTGCGTACTCCTTGACATGCTAAAACGTTTTGCGTACCCCAAGACATTCGTAAGAGGCTTGCCTACCCCCCTCCCACTTCATGTATAATTTTGCCAAAATGTTCTGCATTTTTTTATTACTTCACTCGTTTTTGCCGCCATTGCTGATTATTTTTCGAGTACCACTGAATATCCTCGTTATATTCTTCGTTATATCCTGGAATATCCTTCGGGGGGGGGGGGGGGTCGTACATGTACCCTAGGTCGGGGAACACAGTTATAGGTAATACGGAGCGGAAACAAATCAATACTGTTTTTTTCTACTAGATTACTATACTGAAACACATTTCAAATTGGGGCTGCTCGACAAAACATTCTCGTGCTTTTGAGATCGTTTCGTTAATCTCGGCGTATAAATCGCATCAGAAATAAATGACCAGATGTGTATACGCTATGAGTATGCATCAAAAATTACAATTTTCTCAGCAAATTATTCAATAAAACAACGCTCACACATTCATAGCTTGAATTTTATAGAAAAAATTGCTTGTCCCAAATTTTTCTACAAATATATTTTTTCCTCACCCCTGATTTGGTGCCCAGGGTTGTCATTTTAACTTTTTCCGGGGGGGGGGGGAGGGGGCAAACAACATGTACTCAATGTACGTATATATATATTTGTGTGTATATATATATACCATTTTTAGTGTATTTTTAAAAGCCGGGGGGGGGGCAATGGGCCCCCTGACCCCCCAAATGATGGGCCTGTTGGTGTCTCATGCGGCCTTACGTGTTTCACAGCCCTATACCAGCACCTCCTAGATCTATCTCTAGAAGATCTGATGATCAACTGAATTAAGATGATTTTGATTGCACAACTGAGATTAAGTTTTGGTTCTAACATGGCTCTGACAACATAAATACGTTAGGCAGCACATACACTCAGATCACACATTCCGGCAATTACCAATTAGTCCGAAATTTCTTAGAATGAGGTGCATGTATGGTTAAGTAGTGATAGTAGCTTGAAATACTGGATATGAGAGAGTAAATACCGAAAAGAAATTTTATATTTTACTCACGAACTTTTCGAAAATCCTATTTGGTACTTTCATGTTTTTCCCTTTTCTTATGAAAAAAGTATAGAAAGAATTCAAAGTACAGTTTGTTTTAAATTAAAAAAAAAAAATTGATAGAAAAATTTGTAATGTAATCATATATGGACATATTTTTTTCATTTAAAACGGCTATTATATAGCAATGCCTTTTTAGTTGAGTTTTTATGAAGTACTTACGATCTTAAAAGTAGTGAAATGTAGCTTAATTTAATATTCTATAGTGCAACTATTCTAGGACACGAATACGCAAACTAACATCGTGTGCTGTAAAAATGTAACACGAATAGTCTGGCATGCAGTGCCATCTATTAACTATTGATGTTACTAAATGTTCAGTGATGCGATGTTACATCGATTACGAACGAGAGAACATAACTACACTTAATAATAACATTAACAACCGACCCGACATTCGAATGCCATTCTGTTGCCATTCCGCGCGACGCGTTATAATAATAATGATCATAAATTAATAACTTCTTCAACATCCCTTTAGGGGGAAAACCATGTTTCTTATAATTTATGAGAGTAAGTCTCAGCCTGGATGGAGGCTTTACCAGGCGACCGTGTAAGATCCATCTTGTGACCGTGTAAGGTCCATTATCACGGGTTGTCTGTGATGACGGCGTTCAAAAATCCCCTTGTACCAGTTTTCAGAGTAAAAATACAGTGTGTCACAAAATAGAAAATCTAAATTTTTTGTCGAACCCCTTGGCGTCTCTAACCTCCAAATATAAAGTTGTTATCATGTCTCTCGTGAGGCCAAAAAAAAAAAAAAATCCACGTTTCCGAATACAATATTCGCTGAGATATTCGAATTCTAAAATTGTATAAAATTTGGGAGAAGACAGCATAAATGAAGAAGAGTATTGTTGTCCGTACGGTTTTGCTGTTCTTTCATGACTTTCCTCCAATTTTTGAACTAAAATATCTTTGAACCATCTTATATTGCAATTAAAAAATGGGATTTTTTTCGTTAGTGCTCAAAAAAGACAAGGCAAAAACGTTTGAATTGGAAGTTTTTTACTTTTGTTACACACTGTATATTGCCACTCTCAAAATTGGTACATGGTAAGTTTTAAACGCCTTTTGATAATTTTTTTAATTTGAAACCATACCTCTACGACGGACGGTTGATTAGATAAAAGCCGCATTAGCATGCCACGTCGCCAGACACCCATGGTGACGGTCACGCAAATCTTTTGCTCCCCATGCTAGCACAACCCTAGCTCTACGGGCCGTACCCAGTCGGACCCATGTAAATTTTTCTACCCTCAACTTTAGCAGTTCTTAACTTTTTCGCGTTATGGCCCACTCAAACGATATGGATATTATCCCAGTTTGTTTCTTTCACGATATAGTGGCAAAACCAGACAACTTTGGTTGGCACAAACTGGTGGAGGAATTCAAATCGCAGAAGACCATAGCAGAACATGTCCAGTCAATGAAAAATTTCTTCGAAAGCATCGGAGACGACTATAGCTCTCTACTAAAAGCTAACAACACGTCATCCAAAGCGTGTAACAAGGGTCTAACCTTTCAGAACGCCTTCATTGACTTCGGGAAAATCAAGGAAACAGCGGAGCCAAAAGAGATCAAACGACTGCAGTATCTCACGGAAGGAGGTATAAAATATCTCATCAACTTCCCAAGCCCATGTTTCTACGATGAGTACCCTGGACTGGCTAAGATGAAAAGAAACGAAATCAGGAAAAACCTGGAAAACCTTGGGACAAAAAAGCTGTCATTCACCTCGTACAGCGAAAGCCAAAACACCACTGGCCCAAATAACCCAGCTGGATTCGTAACACTTGACGAAACTTATTCATCCAGAACTGAATCGGGAATCTCAACCCCCAAGATTTCTCCAGGAAAAGTGAATTCCGGAATTGCTCAAGAATTTATCCCAACGGTCGTATTCACAAATTCAACTTCAGGAAAAGACCCAGAATCCACCGCGACAGGCAGCGTTCCTTCAAACGAAACGGCGAAAAAGGACCAATCAAAAAGCGTCCCAGAGCAAGCCACCACGCCTCCCATGGTGAGTGACAGCCAGCCGGTGCCGACGGAGGAAACGCTCTGCCTAGCCGTATGCGCTTCGGGCAACGACCGATGGTTTCAGATCGCGGATCCCCTTCGCGAAATTTGTGCGGAAAATTTTTCAGTGAAACTTGAAGGCGAATCCTACAAGATTAAGTTTCACAGCAAAACGGATTACGACCTAGCCGTAAATTTTCTTCGCAAACAACAAGTCGAAATTGTGCATTTCTCCAACCGCAATAACGAGAACTTTAGTGTCGTGCTAAAAGGCCTTAGCACCCATACGCCGACAAAAGACATACAAACCGAACTCGAAAAACTCGGATACAACGTCGTTGGCATCTCCCAACTCAAATCAAGGCGAAAATCGGCGCGAGGAAAGAAAATTCCGCTCTGGAAAATTACTCTCCCCCGTGACCATTCGTCCCGCCAAATCACCGATCTCAAAGTGCTGAAATACATCTCAGTAAGTTTCGCACCCTTTAGACGAAACCCAAATCGGCCGAACCCCAAAAGGTGTACCCGATGCCAGCGCTGGACCCACCGAGCGGACACCTGCACGTTCGAAGAAAGGTGCATCAAATGTACGGGACAACATAATGGTCAGCCGTGCCCGAAAGTTCGCGGAAAAGATCAGCCATTCTGCGTAAATTGCAATTCAGAAGGACACCCAGCGAATTTTAAAAAATGCAGTGCATTTTTAGCCGAACTCCGGAAATTAAAATCGGGAAACACAAGCCCGGAAAAATTGAACACCACCCGTTCAATAAACCGTTCGTCACCACAGAACGCAAAGCCGACGGCAAAAAGCACCGACTTCATCCCCAGGAGTGTCCTGAATAAAAACAGCAGTACTGGTGTAAAATCAACCCCGCGGAAAAGAATATCAGCTCCATCGATAAATCAACCGAACTTTGAAAAATCGAGCCAAACAACACCGGCGAAAATCGACAAGTCCAACGTGAAAAGTGGGCCCAGCAGAAACACAAGTCCAATCTCTACGGACTTCCGCTCACCTACTCGATCTACGGACTTACGAAAAAACTTAGAAAATTTCCCGAAGCCTATAGCCGAAAGCAGCCCAGTCACCGAGCAGCAGTCAAGAGATGCCGCACCCTCGCCGGCACCATCAGCGATCAGCCGCGCTGAACTTTCTGGACCTTCGACGGATGACTCGGCAGAATGCTCAAATTCGACATATTACGTCTTCGAATTCGCGAAAATATGCTTCGAGGACATTTTAAAACTGAAAACAAAAAAAGAGAGGCAAGCCGTCTTTGAGAGATTTCTCGCGGAAGCAGGAAATATTCTAGGAAAAAAAGATTAGGCCTCCCTCTGAATTCTCGTAAATTCACTTTTTAATCGGATTTTTCTTGATCTTTTTTCTTTTTCCTTTCCCCATCTTTTTTGTTCTGTCCAAAAAATCAAAAAATCGTTCTTCAAAAAAACTTTAAAAAATTTTTTCGTGACTTCAAAAAAAAAAAAAAAAATCGTGTTCGTAAATTTTTCTTCTCTTAATCGTTGTTTCTATATTTTTTCCCAGCTTTCATGCATAACCGTACTAATACTTTCTCTTTTTTTCATCATTGCCTTCTAACATTTATTCTTGAACTGAACTGAACTGAATAAAATTTTTTATTTTGGTGGTTCCTAAGTATCCCCAATTACCACCTTAAAGAGTGCCATGAAACGGCTGTGAAGGAGAGATTTGTTTTGTTTAGAAATGTGTGTAGAGTTGTGTGTGTAGAAGGAGAAAGGATAGAAGGAAAAGATCAATCTGGAAAAACAAAGATGTCAATTTGATGTTCGAAGTGTTTCACAATTTAAAATGAAGATCATTGTCCCACAAGATACCGCACAAGCGAAGAAGGAGTCAGTCCACATCATCAAAGTTACAAGTTCATCACCAAGCACGCACAGTTTATATGAAGACATCCATATCCAGTAAAATTTATGGTGGAAAAATAGTATATGGGAGAAAAAACTTTTTAACCTTCAGATGTAGAACAAGGTTTAAGAAAAAACCCATTTTTTCTAGATATTTGGAAGAAAAAACACTCATCTCTTAGAGCGCAAAAAGACCATTTGAATTTATGCATAATTAGATTTTGAACAATTTTGAACAATTTTACAAGCACTATATACTATTAGTATGGCCTGAGGATATATAAGAAAAGGATTTATATTCTCGGTTTTCAATTTATATTTACATTTTATTATTACAACAATCAATTTAAGAAAGAACATTATACCAAGAGAACTATAGAATTTTCACAATATACAATATTCACAATTACAAAATATACACAATTTTTCACAATTACATTCCATCCATTCTTCTTCTTCTTCTATTTACAACATCCCATTTCCTACATATAAGATTTTTTGGTCTAGGGTATTTAAGAATCTCTCTTGCCCTGTATGGTGCAATAGACCTAATATGATCATATTGAGAATTTTCCATTCTGTTGTATTGTGCTTTAGATATCTTTTTTGAATATGTTAACATATCTGTTATTCCAAGATCTTTTCGTATATCAACGTTTCGAATAAAATAAGGGGCATGCAAAAGTTTTCTTAAGATTTTGTTTTGACATATCTGAAGAGCCAACATATTTGGTCTGTTATGAAAGGCCCAAGCCTGACAAGCATACAGTAAAATTGGTCGTATGACAGTTTTATACAAAATAACTTTATTTTTAATAGATAGACCACTATATTTAAAACATATTTTGTTTAATAAGTTAGAAACTCTGTTTGTCTTCAGAATAGCCTGAGATACATGTTTCCTAAAGTTCATTTTAATGTCCAAATGTACCCCTAGATATTTAACACAAGATACAGCATTTATTACAGTGTCATTTATTGTGATTGACGCATCACGTGGGAATTTTTTCCTGTTTGTAAACCATATAAGCTGACATTTTTGAGGGTTTAATACAATACTATTTATGTCACACCATTCCTCAATATCAAACATCGAATCTTGAAGATTATCTAATGCATTTTCTGCAAATTTATGATACGTAATGACTGCAGCATCATCAGCAAATAGAGCAAGATCCCCTCTCTGGGGTGTTGGAAAATCATTTATGTAAATATTGAAGCAAACTGGACCAATTATAGAACCCTGAGGCAGAGACGCAGTAATATTTCTCTTAGTAGAAAAAGAATTCTGTATTTGAACCTGAAAAAATCTATCTCTGAGATAACTGTTTAAACTTAAAACAAGATACGTTGGAAAATTCAACCCAATGAGTTTAGAGATGAAGGTATCAAAATCAACTTTATCAAAAGCAGCCTTTATGTCCAGAAATGCTGCACAAGAAATTTCCTTATGAATCTTCGCATCTTGGATTATTTCCACAAGCCTCTGTACCTGCAAAACCGTCCCATGCTCCTTACGAAAAGCAAATTGTTCAGGCCTAATTAGATTATTACTTTCCAAAAAGTCTGTTATTCTGTTTGTTACAATCCTTTCAAAAAGTTTAGCAACATGGCTAAGTAATGAAATTGGTCTATAATTTTGTGGAAAAAGTGAAGTTTCCTGAGTTTTAGGTATCATTTTAACAATTGCTAGCTTCCAGTAATTAGGAAAATAGCAAAGAGACAGCATAGCATTAAATATATTTACAAGTGACTGCTTCATATTTCTAGGAAGTTGCTTTATAGCATGTGTTTAAATCCTATCAAAGCCTGGAGCCTTATTAAGACTGAGTTTCAAAATGATTTTATTTAATTCGTCATAAGTAGTAAGAGGAGCAGCCAAGTCACCAACAAGTGGCACATTAAACATGTCTAAGTAATTATTTACTGTCTCCTCATTATGATCAGCTATATCAAGTGGTTGGTTTGTGTTAGGTGAGAATTGTTGTTCCAAGGTATCTGAGAAAGCTTCAGCAATGTCCAAATCTGTATAGACCAGTCCAGTTGAACCATGAATTCTAGTAATCTTAGGAGTTCTTGGCTTACAAATTTTATAAGCCTTCCAAAGTGAGTTATCACTTGGTTTGACTTCAGAAATAAAATTCCTGAAATTTTCATTTGTATACGTTTTAATTTCTTCTCTCAGATTATTCACTAGTCTATTTAATAGTACTTTATCCTCTCTTCTCCTTCCTCTCTGCCACCTTTTTCGAACTTTATTTTTCTCTCTTATGAGCATTTTAACTTCATATGTCAAATTCAACTTATCAATAGGTTTAATCTGTTTAGAATTCGTAACTATTGCATCTTTAATAGTCTCTGTAAGAAGCTCTACCGCACTCTCAATTGCTTCGGTTGTGAGATTGTCAATTTGTATAACTTCTAAGTCAGAGAGATGTTCAGTGTACTTTGGCCAATTTGTCTTAATGACATAAGAACTTGTATGTGTCATTAAAAAGTCAAGTTTAAAAACAACAGGGTCGTGATCAGAGTGTAATGTGGAAATTGTATCAACAAAAATGTAACATGGTATACCTTTAGATAACCCAAAATCCAATATATCAAATCCATGATTCGAATTAAATGGAAAATGTGTAGGATCTCTTGGAGCATGTACTTCAATATTCTCCCTAACACAATAGGAGGCCAAAAGCCTTCCTGTTGGGTTTGTAACATAAGAATTAAAAAGTTCATGTTTACTATTAAAATCTCCCGCAATGAACGTTGGCAGATTTAAATCAAAAAGAAATTGAAAGAGAGAGAGGTCCAAATTTCTTAATGGTGGTTTATAAAAGGAACAAATCACCATAGGAGCAGAGTTTGGAAGAAAAATTTTAACAGCAATGGCTTCATGCGAGTTTGAGTCAGGAAGATCCATTAACTCATGAGGAATATTATTCCGAATTAATATCAATACACCACCTCCTCTATTATGAAGGCGATCCTTCCTGTAGCAAGTGTAATGATAAAATTTTGGCTTATCCCCAGGTACCAAAAAAGTCTCCTGTAGTAACACAATATCAACAAAAAATTCACGAAGGGTGTGACGAAACTCCACCAAGTCAGATTTAATACCATTACAATTCCAACTAAGAAAAGTTAGCTGTCTATTAATTTGAGAATTTTGAGACTGAACAGATGAAGCTATTGTTTAGAATAAGAGGTTTGAAGAAAGTTTTTAATGGCATCAGTAATGCCTTTGGAGAGGATTTTAGTTCTTTCAATCCTAGTATTCGCATTTTCGAAATCAGAGACACATTTTTCAATAATAGAGTTCATATAGTCATCTTCCGAATCATCATATTCGTTATTTTCAGAGACATTTTTGACAATATCCGATTCATTTTCAAAGTTATTATTTACAAACACACATTCAGTAATATTATTAGCAGCTTGCTTATTCAATTCTATATTATCCTGTACACATTGCAAATCAATATCCCTATTTTTACAAGCTGAGATATTAATATCAACATTAGAGTCCAATATATTATCTACATTATCTACATTTTCTTTTAGTTCATCATTTTTTATGAGATCAGTACTTAACTCCTCATCTTCAGTAACTTTTTCCGCCTGTTTTGCCATCTCATTGAGAATAGCTAGCCACTCTGCATCCGATTTTAGCGGTTGTCCATCATGTAAAGGATGCACACCATTCCGCAGTACATTTGTATTTACACTCTCATTTACCAAGGAGACATTTGATACACAGTTTGCATAACTTTTACCCGTAACAGTTTCATTGTTATTTGTAACCTTACATTTTCCATTTTTACTTCCACTTTCACATAATATAGGAAATTGTTCATCAAGCTTATCTCGAGACACTTGTAAGTATGGAGGAATAATTGGGGCAAACTCCCTGGTACGTGCATTTTTCCCAGTCTTAGGATACTTTGGACAATTTCGATATGTACCAGTATGCTCATTTGAGCCACAGTGAAGACATTTCAATTTATCAGTGTTCCCTTTATGTTTACAGTCCCGGGTAAGATGTTTTCCGGAACAAAAACTGCATCTTGGATCGTTGAAACATTCAGTATCCCTATGATAAAACTGAAGACATCGTCTACATTGTAATATACGATTTGTTCCCCTATAGGCCTCGATCGAAATCGGAAGACCAGAGATTTCCGTTGTATTGTGGATACCTTTGTCCCTTACAGGAATTTCCAAAAGGAAAATCGGGAGAAGTCTTCTCTCTCGATAATTCCTGAGTTGATTGATGTTCACAATTGTGTATCCGCTTTCTTCAAAGGCTTGTTTAATATTGTCTTTAAGCATATTGCTAGGAAACCCCCTAACAACCACTTTTATTGTTTTGTCAGTTTGTAGTTGATACGTATGATACTTGAACTTATTATTGGTAAAAAAGGAAGTTAACTTCCTGTGATCTCTTTCCGAAAAGACCTTAACAACAATTTTGTCAATCCCAGTATTGAAATCAGGTTTATATTTTGTGATACGGCACATCTGTGCATATGTATCAATCCAGTTTACTCCCCAAGAACTCAATGAAATGGGAGGAATGTCTTTTCTTTTCTTTGAACGATCCACAATATTAAACTCTTCATTTCCTTCAGAGTCCTCACTATTTGAATCATATTCAGAAGATAAGTCCTCAGAATTTCCTTCTTCCACCTGCTTAACACCATTATCTATAGTTCGTTCCATATTAACAACACCCAAGCCTTCCTTAACCATAGCTTCCTTATTGTCATGTGTACCATTTTTCTCACAACCTTTAACACGAGATGAAATCTCAATATCTTGTTCATTATTTAAGTCATTTAGTATCTCAAATCTGTTTTTGCATACAAGAACATTACCTGTACCTGTAGAGGTACCTTCAATCGAGTCACCATATTTTTCAGCATTAGATTGGTCCATTAACAAAGAATCAGCATAAGGTACCAAGGGAACCATAGTCGGGGGATTTAGATCTTCATCACTGGAAGATATTTGATGGACTTTCCTCCCTTTTTTCTTTTTACCAGATTTATTACGGCTTCCATCACCAGAAACTCTAAGACTTTTAGAAATAACACTTTTCTTACTCTTTTTACCACTTC
The DNA here is from genome assembly GCF_987345545.1 of Pholcus phalangioides. NCBI lineage: Eukaryota > Metazoa > Arthropoda > Arachnida > Araneae > Pholcidae > Pholcus > Pholcus phalangioides. The sequence goes on along the minus strand of NW_028301608.1, from coordinate 94,074,056 downwards.
TCAATCTGTGGCTAATCGGGGAGTTTGAAATGGGTATCTGGCAGCTGTTTTTACCACCTACCTTGAACGCCATTTGAACAACATGTACACAAGATTTCTCTGAAATTGCATTCACCAATTTTACCATTTTCTGAAAAATAGAATCTTCTAACTCATCATTTTTATCATTCAAATATATCAAATAATCATTTATGAGATCTTGTAAGATCAGAGCCAAATCACAATCATCACCATTTACCAAGGGATTTTTTGAGGCTTCAAGCCACTGTTTTGACAAATAAGATAAGATCTTTGCTGAAACACTTTGTTTCAGACACGGAATTACATTTGCAATTGGCACGCATTCACATAAGTCAGATAGCTCGTCCTCAACTACCCTATTTACAATCGGACACCTCAAGGCCATAACTAATAGCAATAGCACTTACCTTGAAACCCGGAACCACCATAAGATAACAAAAAACACAACAGAAGACACAATACGGCGACCGATTTCACTATACGGCGACCGATTTCACTATACGGCGACCGAGACACTATACGGCGACCGAACGTTATCCACCCGAAGCAGCTTGCAGTATACTTTCAAGAGTTCAATACGAACTTTCTACTATAAACCAGCTCAAGACGAAGTGGGAACGACTGTCACACCATTTTTGCAAAAATTTCACTAATTAATCAATTAATTCCGCAAAATTATTAATTTATTTTAACGTGAAAACATCGTATCGCAGTAGTGGCGAAGCCCCAACATTTATTCTTGTGCATGAAATATGTATTTTTACAGGTTCCAGCCAATAGGGAACTGAGTTAGCGTCTCAACCAATGAGAAACGCCAAGGACGACATCAAAGCGTCGCCCGACCGGGCTTCTTCACAAGCGAAGCTAATAATAATAATACTAATAACGTAAGGCAGTGGCGGCATTTTTTCAACGTAAAAATTTTTTAATAGTCGACAGACCATTAGTGACCATAAATTTTCGAAAAGAGGAATTTTTTTTCCCAAACTTTCCCTTCTCATACATGCACTTTCACAACTACACATACATTACTCACTTGTCTTTCCCTTCACCGGGGGTCCCCAAGGGGCCCCAGCCTTTATGATGGCTAATGGCCCGCTTTAAGGGCCAGTCACCACCGAAAAATTCTAAGTCTGGTCTGGTCTGGTCTAGCCGCATTAGCAGTTAAGGGACACCCTGTATACGGTATTGTTTCCCTTTATGCTACATACCGGAGTAAATTTTATGCCCCATAATACCGGTTAATATGTTTTTGTTCGCAACTAATTTACTGTTCGTGAACGCCAAAAAATATAGTAACCGATAGTTTGGCGCATAAAGTTCACATCCGTTCGCAGCATGAAAAAAAATTAAAAAAAACATAATTTTATACCAAATGTTATTTTTATACAATTTAATTCTGCGCATTTTTAACAATTATGACATTTTTAACAATATAGTTTTGATTCTTTTCAATAGGTGGCAACAGGAAGACCGTTTAAAGTGCTTTCTTTCATTTCTAATAGAGAATATGAAGTACTAATAAGTCAGAGGATTATGAAATTTTCATCAGTTACCAATTTTTTTTTCATATTTATGCCAATTCGCTCAAATTCATCGGTGTGTAAGGAGGGAAAAGGTTGAAGAGCATATCGATCTAAACCAGTTATTCCCAACGTGGGCGTTAACGCCCCCTTGGGGGCGATGGAATGTTCCGGGGGGGGGCGGTAGAAGCTACGGGTATAGCATAGAATTTTATGGATTAGATTGCGTTGGGGGGCGCTTGGAGAAAAACATTTCTGAAGAAGGGGGTGATGGGACAAAAATGGTTGGGAAACTATGATCTAAACAGTACAAGACCCAGGCTTTTAGTGCTAATAGGTGCCGCTGCGGTGGTCGAGTGGTCATATGACGGACTCGCATCGCGAGGTCCCGGGTTTGAATCCCACCATCGCGGCAGTGGTGGTCGGCTGAAGTTGTTTTTCGGTGGTGACCAACTTCGAGGCGCGAATGCAAGCCGATCGCCCCATTAAAAAGTCTCGCCGCGGAGAGCAACAGGCATACAACGGTAAAATTAATTATCTGACATTACACTTCACTCACAGTTCGAAAAATATGTGATAGATGGCTGCACTATAATAAGTATTACACAGCAGCTGGGTTCACAACACGGACGCGCACATTCCAACATGTACCAATTCGGTAGAAGTTCCGCAGAGGAATATGGACGAGGTACATGTGTGGTTTAGGTGTAGTGCTAAAAGGTAATTTTAGCCATTGGCTTGCGATTCGACCCTGTGCCCTTTGCAAACATCTTTTCAGGATGTTCCAGTTTTTATCAGGACTTTTCCTGGTTTCTCTTAGCATAATCTGACCACCATATCCTAGGTCCGCACCTATTCCACTAATACTTAAAACTACATGGTGTGCCATGAAAAAATTCACACACACACACACACACACACACATAATTGTTTAAAAATTCATAAAAATTGAAGATATTTTTACATCTGATTGCGCTTTGCAAAAAAGTTATTCTCACGAAGAATTCACTTTGGTACAGAAAAATAGGGGACACTGCACGACAGCAAATCACAGAATGTTAGACCCGAATCTTTCTTCAATCTCTTCTGTGTCCGAAATGTCCGTAAATCTAAGGCCGTTGATTTGTGGGCTGAGGTAAAACAACTTTACCGGTAGTGGTTCATCCACCAATGTCAACATCACAATGAAAACCTTCTATAAGTGCCAAGAACAGGAAATCTCAGACATGAGCTGTTAACCATACACGCTGCATTTTATAGGACTCTGATTTGCATATTTCCAATGATTTAATTTCTTCAGCGCACTCTGTCGAAAAAATACGAACCGAGTTTTTTTCTACGCAAAATACATCCTACAAATTTGGATGTATTCGGATAAGGGGCGGAGATACGGGGTGGAGGCGTATGCCCCCTCATTGTCAAAGGTGGAGTCAACTGATCTAATGTATATATGAATTGACATCATCATCATCGTGACCCCCCCCCCCAGACTTCCAAGTCTATCTCCGCCTATGGATAGGCAGTTTTTGAGAAAAAACCTCTGAGTACGGGAACTTTAATTATAATCACCTTGTATATTTACAAACGTCTATAAATACCAGGAATTTTTATAAGAACTCAGCAATTTCTAGTCCGGAAAATTTTTTTCGGCACAAAAATAAATTACTTACTCCCTTTGAGATGGAATTCAGTTTTATTTTTCAATAATATAACACAATTCTATATAACAACATGATGAAATAACGCTTCTTCCCTCTTCTCCCTCACTTACCCCATACAGCCGAAACTGCTTTTGTTAAGCATGATCATTGTAAATAAGATGTTTTAAGTTTTTTGTTAGTTGAAAGAATGGAATGTAGATGGCGCTAGCTCGTATGCAACTGTATGTGAGAGTGAAAAACCGAACATGTGTTACTTTTTTTGATACTCAATCATGAAACAAAAATAAAGCAATTAAAAAGTTTATGATACATTAAATTAGTTTTGGATCTACATGCGTGCGTGCAGAAAATGCTGGAAATGGTTGTCGCCACTTTGCCGATGCTCAATTCACACCAGGACAATGCACACCAGATTGTTTGTCTAGTGCAGTGATTCCCAACGTGGGCGTTAACGCCCCCTTGGGGGCGATAGAAAGTTCCAAGGGGGGCGGTAGAAGCTACGGGTACAACACAGGATCCTATGGGTTAGATTGCGTTGTGGGGCGATGGGAGAAAAAATTTTCTGAAGAAGGGGGTGATGGGACGAAAAAGGTTGGGAAACTATGGTCTAGTGGTAGGATAGTGTTTAGCGGAATTGTAGTCTAGTGGTCTAAATCGTGGATTCGATTAACCCGCAAAAAAGGCAGTTCAGTTTTCTCTCTTTCCAAAATATATCTTCGCATCACAGCCAACTGTTAAAATCTTCACATGCTGTATGCCATTCGGGATGGGTCAGGGGTGCATCAATGAGATTATCTCACATTACGCCGCTTCGCGGCACATTAACAGATCATTTAAGTGATATTTGACACGTTTCCAAACCAATAAAGTGGCCCACACTCTCCAAAAGGTTGAGCGCCCTTGTTATTTACTGCAGTCGTGAGACAAACAAATCCACATTAGTTCATTAGAATTCTTGTTGAAACATGTAAGCTTTCAAGTACCAGTCCGTAATCAAATTTAAAATTGCATTGGCCCACAGGCACCTCATGTGTATTATATCAAATGATCCTTATTTTGTCAACCTTAAATGAACAAAAAATGTAATTATATAGTAATAAAGTTTCATTCTAATTTGTTCAAATTAGTGTCTACCTCAACTCGTATTTCCAGGACAGGATTCAGGCAGATGTGAAGGGTGTAGCCACACAAAACGAAATAAAAATATTTTCACTACATTGACTCAAATTTTTACTCATTAACAAAGCAATTCTTAAAATTATGTTTAAAACAGGGAATCCACGGGTCTAGGGTTTTGGCAGACCCTTCCCCCCATAAGCAAGGGCCTGCATCTGATTTGTTCGGATCCTGGGCAAATATTAATTTTGGGGACGCTTTAACATACAGTATAATAAATGTTCTCTGAGACAGATTGGGCAAGGGGAAGGAATATTATTATTATACCTCTAATGCAAATGGCAGCTCATTTTCGAGTTCCGAAAATTTGTGGCGCTGGGTACGTGCCCCGTACGCCAATGCGAGAAACAGGTCGTGTCCCAAGCCAAGAGTGCACGCGGGTTTGGTACCCGGGGTGCTGGACTAGAAAGAGTGCCAAATTCTCCCTTTAATGACATATTTAAAACTACAAAAGGGGGGGGGCAAAGTGCGTGTTTATCCCAGCTGCAAGGGTATTAAGTTGCAGCTCTGGGTAGAAAATCCGTCTACTAGCCCCGACAGCCCTTCTATTGCAGTGAGCTGTAGACATGCCCCCCCCCCCAACATCTTGCAGTAGGGTTCCTGGTATACGATTTTTGGCGGCCACCAGGTCAGATATTTTTCACTTATAGTGAATTTATAAGATGAAGCAAAATTAATAAGAACTATTCCATTACCCCGGGCTGGAGACCTGTCAGCTCTACCCTTTTGCGAGCGGCCCATGATTGTAGAATAGTGGTTCTCAACCTTCAAGTTCCCGTGCACACTTACAAATTTGGCTTTTTCTTTGTGTTTTCATACGTACATGTATGAAATCTATGAATCAAATCGTAGTCAAAGTTGTGCTATTTGCGTTTTTTTTATGTGAATAAAAAGTAACACTCACGATCTTTATTAATGAAATTATTAATGAGATAAGAAGACATGACATCTGAATAAAAAGCAATAAAATAAAATCAGCAACACTAATATGTATTTCCTTTATGAATACTCAAGGGACTGAAATGTCCTTCCAGTATATATATATAGCAATAGAATTCGATTTTTATTTCTGGCAGTGCCAATATAATGATACTCACGTTCTATAATAAATAAAATTAAATGAAACTGATGATATCAGTCTAAAAACTGGGCCCCAGCCCTACACAACTATCACATGAACGACTTTCCAATAAGCCGCTCGGGCCTTACGGCTCTCCATGTTGATGACAGTGCGGTTGGTCAAAATAATATTAACCCTTTGCGGGTGATCAACGGCCTTCAACAATGAACCCAGGGAAATTGAAAGATGATGTTTGAATAGCAGAGTCAAACTAAACGCCGAGAAAACCATTTTTATGTGGATTTCAAACAGACATGAAATGCTTACGTTCGCCTCGTTAGAAGATAATGGCATTAGAATTGCTCCTTCAGTGTGTGCAAAGTATCTCGGTGTTATTCTTGAAAGGAAACTCACTTAAACCTCAATATGATGAGGCAGTGAGAAGGTTTACAATAGCAGCACAAAAAATGAAGCATATAATGCAGAACAGAATATCGATATCTAATAAAATTATTCTTTTATACAAACTTGTTTTAAGATCAACATTGCTATATGCTGCAGCGGTATGGTTCTTCATGTCGGATGCTATAATCATACAAATTGAGCGTGAACAAAACCAATTTTTGCGCAAAGCGCTAAAAGCAAACTGGTTCATACCTAACCGTCACATAAGACGAGATACAAGAACCGAGACAATTTTTGAGTTTGTTCAGAGGCTTGCAAGGAACCTATTTGAGCAAATATAGACAACTGAGAGAGAGAGAATGGGAACATCTTAATAAAACCTCCCCCATACTGAAGTGATGAATACCTTAGGCTAAGAAGACCTAAGAATTTACTCACGATGTCAGGCCTAATTTTCCCGGCCTTTAAATATCCAGAAAATAACTCTTGTAAATAGAAAATTTCTCTCTTAAGGGAGGGAGATGCTGTACATGTTTTGGGTCAACTAGAGTATAGACATCCACAAGTTGTGGAAAACTCAAGGTTTCTGTACATAGAATTATTTCTCTCAGGGAAATCGTTTACTCAAAAGATTGATTCGAATATAACTGCAAACACATATAAGTGTAAATACATTATGACAATGAAAAATTGAAATATATAACCTATATTATTCTCAGAAATGTATAAATATGTAATCGCGTCAAGCTATTAATGACAGCCCTGATAAGATTCTCTTTTGATATAACACCAATAATAAGCTTTCTTTTCTATTTTCAGATTAGTAGGAATGATCCTCATTTTTACAGGTTCTCTCACGGGTTATATGGAAGATCGAAGTTATGTTGAAAAAATTGGGATGGATAAAAAATGCAGGAAAAGTAAATATGTGACGAGATAAAACAATTTTTGTGAATTAGTAGGTTCGGGAAATTCTCTTTAATTCTTTAAGCCCATTAGGGCGTGAGCTTTAATAATGGAAGCAATGTAATAATGTTAAATTTGGATTAAATATACATACAAGTCATGGCTTAAATAGCACAATTTGTGCCTGTAGCTGGTGATAGCTGGATAGGGAGGGTATGTAATGCGAAAACACCGCATTGTGGTACCTGAACTAACCAAGGAAGGCTCGAAATTCGCGTCTAAAAAATTGTTTCGTTTTGATCGCAAATGAATTTCCGATTTGAGAAAATCGTGCTAAAACTGTCATTTCTACGGGTGATATAATGTAATTATGCTTTCTGTTACCTGCGTTCGAGGGAAAACTTATTTTAAATATTAAGAAACATGAATAGTTAGTATTCAATCTTATCGGGAGAATAAATATTTCCAGGTATGGACAGAAATCTTTCATTGTATGTATATTTTTCTAGCGTAATATTTAACTTTAACTGTTCATTTTTTTAAAATTTGTATTCAAAATGCACACTACTCACATACTGAATTTACATAAAAAGTCATGTATATAGCATATGTATAACTTAGTGTCATGTAATAGGTAAATTTTGAGGGGGTTATATTAAACAAACAGATACTCGAATGCTATTGTATGTAAAAAAAAACAGGAAAAAAATAGTCAATATATTAAAAAAATATGGAATGTACACTTCAGGGTATGGGCTCACTGCTGGGAGGGGTGATTTGATACAAATTGCTAAAAATCAGTCTCTTTGAATATTGTGAAAATACGTGATGCATTTTGTCCCGTATTTGCCAGGAAAGTCCCGTTTTTTCTGCGTCCGATTTTTTTGAAGAAATGTATCGTTCTTTCCCGTATTTCAGTTAACGGATTGATTGAATGCAATATTATCAAATAGAAGTTCAGGAAATTTCATTAATTATTGCATTTCGTTTGGGGGGGGGGGGAATCACCTTGATCACCACCCCGAATAGATCCGCACCGGCTTTAGGGATACGTTACACTGTATTTATTTGATATTTATATAGATTTGAATAGTTAAAAAAATATGCCATTTATTGTTTACCAACTTACATTTCATTGTTGGTGACCCTTGCAGACGTCGCGACGTCGACAAGGGTCACCATTTTGAACAAATATATAGTTACTATGATAACTGATTAGATGGAAGTGAATCGACACTCTACATAGGGGCACGAAAGCACCAATGAATATAATATCATTGGTGAAGAATGCACAGCAATATGTCTCCTTCACACATGGTATTTCCCTCCAAAATGCAAGAGTAAAAAGTTTTTCTTGATTTTGTTGTCAAGAACTAGGAGACGTGCAAATTGGAGTCATTCTGCTGGTAATTATTACTTCACGAAGCATTCACAAGTAGAAATCGAATGCTTGGGAGTTGCTTAGGAGCATAAATGCCGAAACAAGCTCAAAATATATTTTTTCAAGTAAAATGCATTGTATAAGAAACTCCTCTTGTGTTGGTGAGCGAAATTGCCAAATAAAGGGTTAGCGTAACGTAGACTTATAATACGGGACAGGTAACTTCTAATCTAATATTAATCATTATTCAATTATTTAGCTAACTCAAATCATGCATATCCGCATCATTGGCGCTATCAATCCAATCGACGCCAATCAAGACGTTTCTATTTCATCCCAACGTTCAGGGATATTACTCTCACTTAAAATCTAAATAATTAAGTATGGTTATATAGCGTTCAAGCAAGTACTCCGTATTTGTGTGCGTTTTCAATGTAAATGATTTGAAGATTTGTTCATGGAATGCCATCGATACTCACAGGCTGTGAAAAAGTGTTAAAATTGATTTATTGTTATTATTCTACAAACGACAAAGTAGGAGTTAGCAAAATGATATTCTTTGCAATAAGTTCAAATGTTGAATGTGTGCATTTTTTGGACCCCTATCTTGATCACGGGTCTTTTACGCACGGCCCATGGTCACGCGTGGCGCTCGAAGGTTTTTGTAGTAGCCCGCCCCTTGAAAGTCTCACATAGTTCCAGAATTTATTTACAGAAATGCTGAGAAAAAAACCTCACTGAAAGAATGTATTCCAGAATTGGTGAAAGAAATAATTTCAAATTTAATTTTAGAAAAAAATTCACAGCTAATGAGAGTAATAATTTCAGAATTAATGAGAAATGGCTTCCCTATTATTGATGTTCACATAATTCACGATCATTTCCTACCAATTTTTATGTTTAAGGCAATAAAATTACTCATGTTCTCTGACTTAATTAACCACGAATATAATACCGATACACGTAATGAATATGCTGCCTGCCTCTTTAAGAGAAATCTAGCCTACGTATGTTTACAAGACCCACCTTAAAATCTATTTATCACAACAGAGAGCCATGAGTGAGTGGTTAAATTTTCCTCAACAATTTTCTCTCATGATTCAGGTTGCCATTTCTTTTGTTATTCTGATTGTAATAGCCTAATGTTGTATATTCAGGTTTCTTCGTTAATTTTTTTCTCTCTCATTACAATACCAACATACATTTGTTGTTTTTTTCCTGACTTTTTATTTTTCTAGATTGTTTTTTGTTGACCCTTTCACGAGCTCGTTCACGGAGCACGTCAGGCCATATCTATGTGCCCTTTTCTCCGTGGTTCGACTGCATATGTATAAATTTATATTTTATTGTTTAATGCTCTTACTATCTTTAATGTTGCTTGATCTTCAGTTTAAATTTAATTCACTGTCATGATCAATTATTAGCGCATGTGAGCTATGATTATGTAGTTATCAAATACTTACGTTCTGGGATCGAAACAAAAATTTTATTTAATTTCCAAAAAATACGTAATTTTTGATTATTAATTACCGAATAAAATCGTTTAGAAACTACCTCTCGACAGAGTCAAATAACTGATTTCTGAATTTCCATGGTGTTAGTGGCGCTTACATTAGGTTTTCATTGTGATGTTGACATTGGTGAATAAGACATTATTGATGAAGTGGTTGTACCTTAGCCACGTGAATCGTCTGCTAAAGCTCTATGAACGTTATCGGTTACAGGTTTTTCGGGCCATCTTTCGACGAAAATGTGAATTAATTTTTTATCTCAACCAAACAGGTATAGAGAAGCGGGAAATTTTCCCCTTCGTGAGAATAGCTTTTTGACAAACCACGTTGAAACGTACCTATTCCTTCAATTTTTATGAATACACTGAAGAGCCAAAAAAACTGGTACACCTGCCTAATATCGTGTAGGGCCCCCGCGAGCCCGCAGAAGTGCCACAACACGACGTGACATGGACTCGACTAATGCCTGAAGTAGTGCTGGAGGTAATTGACACCATGAATCCTGCAGGGCTGTCCATAAATTCGTAGGAGTAAGACGGGGTGGAGATCTCTTCTGAACAGCACGTTGCAAGGCATCCCAGATATGCTCAATAATGTTCATGTTTGGGGATTTAGGTGGCCAGTGGGTGTCTAAAGTCAGAAGAGTGTTCCTGGAGCCACTTTGTAGCAATTCTGGACGTGTGGAGTGTCGCATTGTCCTGCTGAAATTGTCCAAGTCCGTCAGAATGCACAATGGACATGAATGGGTGCAGGTGATCAGACAGGATGCTTACGTACCTGTCACCTGTCAGAGTCGTATCTAGACGTATCAGGGGTCCCATATCACGCCAACTGCACACGCCCCATACCATCACAGAGAATCCACCAGCTTGAACAGTTCCCTGTTGACATGTAGGGTCCATGGATTCATGAGGTCGTCTCCATACACGTCCATCAGCTCGAAGCAATTGGAACCGAGACTCGTCAGACCAGGCAACGTGTTTCCAGTCCTCAACAGTCCAATGTCGGTGTTGTCGGGCCCAGGCGAGGCGTAAAGCTTTGTGTCGTGCAGTCATCAAGGGTACACGAGTGGGCCTTCGGCTCCGAAAGCCCATATCGATGATGTTTCGTTGAATGGTTCGCACGCTGACACTTGTTGATGGCCCAGCATTGAAATCTGCAGCAATTTGCGGAAGGGTTGCACGTCTGTCACGTTTAATGATTCTCGTCAGTCGTCGTCAGTCCCGTTCTTGCATGATCTTTTTCCGGCCGCAGCGATGTCGTAGATTTAATTTTTTACCGGATTCCCGATATTCACGGCCGTTGCCGACCGCAGCGGCGTACTCTGACTGGTTCCATATCTCTTTATTTGCATACGCAGGCCTGTACCAGTTCTTTTGGCTCTTGAGTTTATTTAAACTAGTATTTACGTATATGGGGCACCCTGTATAACAGCTATTGATGAAAAAACTGAAAAAAAAAAGTTTTTTTACGTCCCAATATGCTTTTAGTTTTTAATGGGGATTCCTGTGGTTAGCATATAGAAAGTTTTGATAAATATTTCGATTGTCCTTTAAAAAACTCTTTCAAGTCAACCTTTTTAGCGGCAATGACGAGATATCTCGCGTCGATAAAAGCATTGACAAACCCAGATTGTTAATGATTTCTCAAGAAAAATTTTCAAGTTTGGACCTACTTAAAATCAAAAGAAAGTCAGCCTACTTCATTAAAAAAATATGTATCTTTTTGAAAGGGGGTTTTTAGTGATTTCTAATCACTTCTTAAAGCGTTAACGATAACAATCAGTGAAGCTAATCATGAAATAATTTTTGTTTTGTTATATTTTGCATACTTACGCTCTGCGAGACACAATTACAATGAATTAATTTAACATCGATTCTCAGAATTTTCATTCATTCCCAGTTAAGATAAACTCTCAAATATTGAGAACCAATTCAGTCTTATTAATTGAATTTTATGAAAAGTTTACGTTTTAAATTATTATTTTTCTACAAGATATACAGAAGACTGGATGTTGTGAAGATATTTATTATTTGAGCATAATACCTTCCTTAAAAAATTAACATCTCAAATAATAAATATCTTCACAACATCCAGTCTTCTGTATATCTTGTATTAACAAGTGGAGAGCGACATTCATGTTATATATATAGCCCTCTGGTGGCTCGTCGTCCATGAGCTATTAGCTGATCGGTTTCACCGTCCATTGCACGGTTCCGTTCGGCATATATACGCTCTAGCGAAGGAAAATCTCTATCTCCTCTGTAGCTTAGTGGTCAGAGCACTCGTCCGGCAATCGATGGACCCGGGTTCGACTCCCGGCAGAGATGAGTTTTTTCCTTCCTTAAAAAATTAACATCTCAAATAATAAATATCTTCACAACATCCAGTCTTCTGTATATCTTGTATTAACAAGTGGAGAGCGACATTCATGTTATATATATAGCCCTCTGGTGGCTCGTCGTCCATGAGCTATTAGCTGATCGGTTTCACCGTCCATTGCACGGTTCCGTTCGGCATATATACGCTCTAGCGAAGGAAAATCTCTATCTCCTCTGTAGCTTAGTGGTCAGAGCACTCGTCCGGCAATCGATGGACCCGGGTTCGACTCCCGGCAGAGATGAGTTTTTTCCTTCCTTAAAAAATTAACATCTCAAATAATAAATATCTTCACAACATCCAGTCTTCTGTATATCTTGTATTAACAAGTGGAGAGCGACATTCATGTCATATTATTTTTCTCTTAGATTAACGATTTTGGTGAAATTTTTTAGTCTCGAACTTTGAAATTGAAAAAGTAATTTCCTGTAATTTTATAACACATTCTCGGATTTCAACTTCATAAACGTTATCTCATCTCATAAAGGGTGTAAGTAATAAGTTAAGCAGTTTTATAAACTTGTTAAAACAACTCACTGCTTTCGAGACTTCTTTTTAATAGCGTGGTTTTTACAACATATACGTGGTTTTAATGATATTTCAATATAAAACAAAGGAAGAAATCCAGTAATGTACAGAGTGTTTCAAAAAGAATCACTCGATTTGAAATGAGTATATTACGAAAAATATTGAACTTAGACACTTAAGATTAATTTTATATTACATCGTCAATCATGTTTTTTTTACAAACAAAATTAAAGGTGCTCAATATGTCCACCTTGAGGTGCACGGCATATGTCTTTACGGTAGTCAAATTCGCGTCCCAAACTTTTGCGGGTATGTTTGCATCCACTGTTTCTGTGGACTACGTGTGAAACTCTGTCGGATGCGCTCCACATTTTCGTCTGACATGCGGGGATGGCAAGGGGATTTCCCTTTACACAGGCAAACCGTGTCTCGGAATTGTTTATATCATCGCCTAATGCTCTAAGTGGTAAGAAGGTCAACACCGGGGTATTGTCGACGAAAAGCACGATGACCAGTTGTTACGGACTCGCACTTCGCGTAGCTTAGAACACAGAACGATTTCTGTTGTCCATCTTGACAAACCCATAAAGTGGCGGCCGAAGAAGGAGCGTTAGCGCTACCTGTCGGCAACTGCGGGAAACTTGAGATTTCCTCTTTCTACCTATACATTATTCGATCAAAACGTATTACGTGTTGAATAGTTATGATTTTTTTAAATCGGATGATTCTTTTTGAAACACTCTGTACATCGTAATAGTACACTATGATGTTCAGAAAATTGAACTTGGTGTTTTTGTTTTTTATGCTGGAATAAAACGGAAGTGATTTTCAATGGAATTTAAAAAACGAAACATTACTTACATTCTTTGTAGAAAAAGTTTTATTTGAAATAATACCATATATATTATTGAAATTTCGGGAAAAAAAATCTTCCATGTTTAAGCCCTGCACATGAATTTTACATGCGCGTGTTCTGGTGTTTTTTTAATGTTTCTCACTTAGCGGTTCAATCATAAACAAATAAGTTATCTGGAATAGAGTCGATCGGCTGATATTTATTGTATTTTTACGCTCACGCGTACGGTCGTGTATTTTACGCACTTTTCATCAGATTGATTTTGGCTGTGCACAGGGGCACAGCCTAAAAAACGTTTTTTCAAAACATACAGTCAGACTCGGTTATAACGGCCTTCGTTGTAACGACACCTCGGCTATAACGTCAATCATTGGCGTCTATCACCGCAATCATTGCCGGTGTTGGCTCATTCCCAAAATGAATAATATTTACGAACTTTGCTTATATCGTCGACGAAAATGCAACGGCCGAGGATATTACGTATATTTTATTACGTTTACTTTCATTTTCTCTCTCTCATGGGGTTTTCCAAAGAACTTCCTAGAATTAGAACTATCGCAAAGGCAATATTTGTTCGCTGCTCTGTTGAATTATAATATTGAGAAATGATGTTTGTGACGCTCCGACTCGCTCCTCGCTGACATGAACCGTATACGGGCCATTCCCATACTACCGCGTAATTTTGCCTTTCCCAACTCATTATTTTAAAAATAAAAAATGTCTCACTTTTCTTGCAAAGCTTTTTGCTTTAACTCATAATCTTTATTGGAGTAACTGATGAAACTAATTTGCGTGCATAATTTACATATTGTGTGAAAATGATATAATAAATATGCGAATACAAATATTTATTTCATTAGTGATATTGAATCACTGCATTTCTCGCCAAGGATAATTTACACGCAATATTTGGCAATATCACTGACAGCTGGCGATTCTCCGTATTTATGATTCCAATTTTTCGTATTTTTATCGATCAAATTTAGTCACCCATAATCACAATGAAATAGCAACTCTATTCGTGGTATGTGCATAGCATATAATTATATTTTTTGGTCTCGGAAACGAAAACCTCGGTTGTTACATGGGTTATAACCACAAAATTTCAAGGAATTTTCGATGTCGTTATAACCGAGTCTGAGTGTATACACCAAAAACGTTCATCATTCCTCGAATTCCGACTTCCTGCTTAACTGCAAATATGCTAACGCTTATATGAGGTAACAGATATGAATAATCAAACACTATGCAAAGACTGGAAGCCAGACGTACAAAACAGAAGGCTGGTGAGCTAAACCATGCGACTGCTATTCACAGTCGATGTTTTACTTAATGAATTATGAAATAAAGTGTTCGATGCTAAAAAGGATAACATCAACTCTGTCCTTCGATGGCAAAAAAGTTTTTTCCCTCCCTAAAAACTGAGTTATTCTCAGTCCGTTTGTTAAAATTTTGGAAGATAGCAAAATTTCGTCTTTCTCTTTCAGTTCAAAAAAATTAGAAATAATTAATAAATAAATAACCATAATAAATAATTAATAAATTAGAAATAACGGAGGCAAATTTTATTAAGTCAAAAAGCCACCAGATCGAATGTTGGCAAAATATTATTTACAAATTTTCTATCACGAAATTTTTAAATAGTGGTTCATAACATTTTGCCATATCTGATCACAGAACTTATTGCAAGTGCCTAAATTAAGTTAACCCATTATGCTTTGGCGAAAACCGATACGCTTAAAACAAATTGTTCCGTTATTTGGTTTCATAGCACAGGTGATGCTACATAACAATATACTCACAACCTTTTAAATAGGAATAGACAATAAATACCTACAGGGAATATCGAGAACGTATAAAAACGACTACGAGCAATTTAACTTTGGTGTTATTTAATTTTTATTATCTAATTTAAAAGCAAATATTTAAATCTGCTACTTTCCAGAAATTCGCTGAAGCAATCTATAGTTCACTTGTGGAAAGAACTTGAGTTAAAAATTTATAAATATTCTCCCTGGCCTTTTGTTTGCAATTTATCGCTGATATCGGCCTTCGTCGGAGTCGATATTCTAGTTGAGTTTGGCGATAATTCACGCAGTTTTACACTTCACCTGTCTCTGAACGCTTGAAGCTCACCATTAAAACCAGATATCTTGATGGAAGCAGTGTCACATGTAGGATTTTTCTGTTCTTTCCAAATATGTGCTTAGTTTGTGTGTAGGTCTCTCAGAAACTTCACAAATTTGAGTTTTTCACACTTAACGCATTACCGTGGCTTTCCACCACAACTCGAAAACGGTTGGAGATGACAGAGTTGCGACAGTGTTTTGTATTCCACATGAGTTCATCCATCCTGTTCATTCGTTTCGCAGATTAGGTTGAATTCATCCTGTTTAGGGAGTGGAGGTAGGAAGAATGCTCTAGTTATGAAGTTACAAGGAAATTTGTTGGCGACCACTGTTAAATCTTTGGGTGTGTACACGATGATGGTCTGTATTAGTCGTACCTGACAAGGTGGAAAAAAGAGTAAGCATTTGATATTTTTTGTCGAAAATGTAAATTCCCTTGTTTATAAAGTTACCACTTTAATTTAACTTTTTGTTTCTGATTTAATAAACTATATTTCGTGAAATTTTTGGGTCCCTATCTCTTTAATGTCCATTTTCATTATAGAAAATTCAACTCTTATCCACCTTCCCCCATATCCACAGTATTAAAATTTCATCGGTTGCATAAATTGAATTGATATTTTCCCAGTTTCTCATAAGCAAAATATAATCTGAGCATTATAATATAAAACGAAGTATTGACGAGAGATGCTCACCAACTGGTATCAAAGAAACGTAATATTTTTAATGCATAAAAGATGACATTCATAAAAGTGTACAACCTGTTACAAAATTCTCACAAGGAAATCACCCTTTAATCATGATTCTGAATGTACACGTTTGCCCTCCTCCGCCTCTCCTCCACAAAAAATTAGAAAACCTTAATAAAAATTACTTCTGAATTAACAAGTATTTTTATGCGAATCAGCATGAACCTGTTCGATTAAGTATTGGCTATCTTTCGTGGTTAGTTTTTGTTCATATATAACGTGATACATAAAAGCAGTTCAATATAAAAATAATATAAAACTAGGAGAAATGGTGTTTTTTTCTTTTTCCGTTTCAAAAGTAGGAATGACGCAGAGTTTATCAAAAAGAATTGATACTAATAGTAATAATTCTGATAAAATTCTGAAATGAAATAGTTCTGAATTCTTTCGAATTGACGATTATGCATAATGTCCGGCAAATCTGATTCATTCGATTATGAGAAATTTAAAAGGCTTATGAAAAGGTATATCCAGAAAATGTCATAAATTCGTATCGGAATCACCCTTATAGCCTGTATGCTGTACATGCGAAACAAGGGGTATTAAGTTTAAATGATAGAGATTTTTCTAGCTCAAAAAAAATTAACTTCTCCCGAATCGAAAAATGATTTTAAAGCTGTTTTTTGTAACTTTTTTCCCCCACTGAATTATAAAATAAATTTTTTTCAATTAAAAAAACTGCTTATTTTTGCACATGAACTAATTGAACAAACTCGATCAACATCCCTCATGCATAAGATAGCATCTATAGCGGGTGTTGACTCGATCACATAGCATACTTTATCCCATCCTAATTTTTTTCGAATCAGTTTTTATTCACAATGTTCGTAATTTTTAAAGATTTCATTCTAATGGTGAGGGTATTAGTGTTTTTTTAATACGATAGAAGTTCAATTAGAAATAGACGAGGAATCCCGACCGTCTCACAAAATATTTCAATTATTAGGGTACCTGTTATACACCAGTGGTTCTCAACCTTTGAAAGTCCGCTGTCCGGTAAATGTCTATTGTACAAGTGAATACCCGGTCATACATGAATGAATGAACGCCAGGGTCTCTGCCACTGGACTTATTCCGTTGCCGAGATCTCTTCCAGCCCAGCTTCGTGGCAGAGTCTGGAACAAAGTGAGTGCACCTAACAGTCTGAGTGTGTAGCTAGTGTTGTGCTTGATATTTCAGTGCTGCCATCTATACTTCAAATTGTGAGTGAAGTGTAATGATTGAATATTTGTTACGTTTTAGGCCTGTTGCTCTCTGTGGCGAGACTTTTTAACGGGGACATCGGCTCGCATTCGCGCCTTGAAGTTGGGAACCACAGAAAACCAACTTCAGCAGAACACCACTATGGCGCCGGTGGCGGTTCGAACCCGGATCCTCGCGATGCGAGTCCGTCACTGTGACCATTCGACCACCACAGCGGCTACCCGGTCATACACACAACTAACGAGAGATTAATGGGAAAACAATGAAACTGTCAATAACACACTACCCGGCACTGGGCCGTGGCCCCGCCGGTTGAGAAACACTGGTATAGAGTTTTTCGAGGATCTGTATAATAAAAAGTTCTTGTAATGTCAATCACTCGTATTTCTTTCAGTGTCTAACCACGGGGTGTTTTATTTAGATTGACACCGGCATACACTATCGACATAGGGGTGGGAAAAAAGAGATCGGACGATACGAATTAGCGATCATCCTTATTATGATTAAGGATGAATCGCTAAAGGATGAAACGGTACACAGCCTTTAAAAATGAATTCCCCCAGTTTATTGAACCAAGGTATAACAGTCTAATAACACTGGGTGAAAAAATTTCTAAAGTTTCTGTGTCTGAAACAAAAACAGCCATTTCTCGTGTAATTTGGTGAACTGAACTCGAATTTGATCATGAAAGAGCTGAATTGGCTAGGTGTTTTTCCTCTGAAACTGTGCATTTTACTTCTTTTAGGTTAACACGATACCGATTTTCTATAGAAGAGAAATGCGCACAAATCTGTGTTTGGTCAGAACATATCTCCAAAAAAAAAAAAAAAATGGCTTTTTGATCTAAAAGACAGCCTTGTTAATTATAACTAATTAGAAGTGAGATAAATGCACAAATATACGTGCGTACGGCTAAACAACATGCTGATGTATGATATTTGCATTTTTATTTGTGCTTATGCTTTATTTTTTATTTTTAAATGACAATGAAAATGCTTATATCTCAAAAATGTAATTTTGGAGTTATCATGTTCTGACCAAACACCACAGAAATATTGCTTGAAATAGAGAAGATTTACGTTAGGAGAGACGCCCCTGCTGCTGCCTAGCAAATAAGAACAAAATTATTTGTTATAAATTCTTCAAATAAAATTGATAGTTGGTTTAAAACGGGTGTGCTGCATTAAAATGAACAATATGTGATATAGTATGTAAGGTTCAGGAGAAAAGAGGTTGGAAAAAGGCCGAGGAGAAACAGGAGTCGCGAGAGAGAGAAGCGAGAACGATTTGAGACATTCGAAAAAGAGGGAGATGTGAAAGTTTGTACCGAAGAGACAGGATGGTTCCGTTGGAGGTGTTGGATAATAAATTAAATAAAGTGTTGTTTTCTTCTTTTGGGAGTCTATAATCCAGTTATTTCGTCCTGGAATCGTAGTGGAGGTACAGCCGAGGACCTACGACCGATAAGAAGTCGGGGGAAAGCTTACTGGCGCAGTCGGTAGGACAGGGTCGTGGCTTCAACGAGTCAAGATCGTGAGCTTAATTCGAAGAAGAGTGTCCTAGCGATGGTGGAACCACCCCGGTTCGTATAGAAGGATAGCAGCAGCGTCGAGCTCCCACGCTGTTTTTTTTTCTCGTGAAGTCAACCCGACAACCGGTGCTGAGAGGGGCAATCCTGCCTAGGAAAGAGGAGCAAGTGTTGTGCGGCGGTATCGAGACGATAAATAAAGATGGCGTATTTGGCAAAAGGGAACAAGGAGGATCTGGAGACCATGGATCGTCAACTTGGGGGTAGAAGTCCGACCGGAGTTCAACTTAATGCAACTAGTAAGTACCATACAGGAAAGTGAACTGTAGAACGAAGCGACATGCAGAGAGATGCTGAAAACGATCATAGGCAATAGGAAAGAGAGAGAAGAGATGGAGAAGAAGCGTAGAGATAGAGAGAAAGATATGGAGATGGAGGAGCGGCGTAGAGAAAAGGAGATGGAACATGAACTCGAAAGACTGAGGATCGAGGCAGGAGCCAGAAGAGAGGAGGGTAATCAAGCTGGGCGCGGCAGAACCCCCAGCCGGGATTTCCAGAACATGAGGCAAAAGTTCAGGATGGAAGAAGACATAAGTCTGTACCTGGTGCTGTTCGGGCGGCAAGCTCGTCGCGTGGCCCTGGCACGGGTAGATTGGTTAGCTGAGCTCTTGGGACTTCTTCCCCACGAGATGAACCAGTTAATTGCCCGCGAACCGGAAGAGCAAGTACAGGACTATAACCAAGTTAAAGAATTATTATTGCGGAGATACAAACTCACCCCAGAGAAGTTCCGACAGATGTTTTCTTCGCGCCACAAGAATCAAGACGGCACCTGGAGAGACTTCTACCACGAACTGTGTACCTATTTTGATGGATGGACGGCGGCTTTGGGGGTCACGACGTTTGAGCGACTAAGAGATTTAATCATCACCGATCAAATGAAAAAACGTGTCCCAGCAGATTTTAAAGAACACTATCTGGACGAATGGAGTGATATGGTATCTCCAAGTGAGCTATCGGAGAAACTAGATAGGTTCGATGATGTGAAGAGGACTCTGGGGGCACCCTTCCCTAGTGACAGAACGAGAACCCCAAGACCTGTTCATCAAAATCCGAGATGGAAAGCCAGTGGAAACCAAAGGCTTCAGGGTGAGTCCTTCCCACCTAAAGCGACGATGGGTCCGCATACCAGACAGAGAGCCGCAATCACTTGTTATGCGTGTGGAGCAGAAGGCCATATAGCAAGGTTTTGTCCTGCAAGAGTCCAGCAGGAGCCATTGAGTCGGGCCCAGGCGAACTCTGTCCAGACAGAAGAGGGGGGACCCGATTGAAGAAACCACAGTCCTAACGGCACATATCACGGTGCCGGCAGCTGGTGTTGGTGCGGACATTGACACACCGCAGACCGTGAGTTTGAAATGTGGTCAGAAGACAGTAAGAGGCGTAGTCGATTCCGGCACCCAGATCTCAGTCGTTAGCTCGGATTTGGTTGAGATCGACGACAGTGAAGGCGAGGGGAGAATAAGGATCAAGTCCGCTTTTGGCGAAAGTGAGATAGCCCCTCTGAAAATATGTATGATGAAGATCAGCGACGGCAAACACGGGTACGTGCCGATTACTTGCGCAGTGTCGAGTCGTTTGATAAATGAAATATTAATATGTCTGACGACATACGACGCGCTCTTGGGAAATGTACTAGTTCTAAGTCCGATCAATGAGCCAAGCCGTAAGGACGGTGTGTGTACTTCATCTGCCGATTCCGGTGCCGATGGCAAACAGAAGGCCAACAACGGCAATAACAACGATTTTTGCATACCTAACGAAGAACTTGAAGAGAGGATCATATCCCTAGTTGAGAACTACTTCACCGACTTCAACATCATGAAGAACAACTTTCTGCTGAAACAAATCCGGAGAAACAAGGAGGGCTACATCAGCCTGAGGTTGGTCTCATCTTTCAGGAAGGTCAAGACCCTGACCAAGGACTGGAGGGTCATCCGGTACTGTCTCAGGAACTCGAACAAACTCCAACTCAACGGAGGAGGCTCTAAAGTGCGCCGGACTGTGCCCGTACCGGCTTTCGAGACCAGATGCGCTAAAATGATCCTGGTCTGCAACATGCCGTCCGAAGAAATGACACCCGAGTCAGTGTCGCAGTTTATATCACCACCACCAATTCAGAAAATGGCTCCCACTCTGTCCCAAGATAGGGATAACAGTTTATATCAGAATACGGATAAGTCGTCGACGTGGCAGTCGTCAATCGAGGATCTAAGATACCGGATGTCTGTACGAGGCGCTGTGTCTACGTCAACGAACATGGTGAAGAAGACGTTCGCCCTCGTCAAGTGCAAGACCAATCGGGACGCGTCCGCATCCGAGGGCAAGGCCTCGCAGCTCAAGAAGATGAACTCGAAACGATACGACGATGGTCATGCTGTCATCAGGAGGAGATCAGCACCGAACCGGTTCCCATCTAGGCAGGAAACGTCCAAACAATCGAACTGGCGATTGTTTTCGTGTCCATTTGCCAAAGGAATCAACAGAGCTACGAACCGGCAGTCGGAGACCGAGAAAACCAGAAGCCAACCGGCTAAATCTTCAACCGCCAACAACGGCGTGCCCAGGAATCAGGGCAGAGAAAGGTCATCCTTCTCTTATGCCGGTGGTGACCACCACCCCATGAACTCTTGAATGAACAACCGTTATTTGCCATTCAAGGGTGGTATGGCTGTCGCCAAAGTAGCTGCTGCTGCACGATACAACGCTCGCCTACCGGATACCGTCATGCGTTGGCATGGGGGACCCGAAAGGGTGATATGCAAGGTAATGCCGACGCCCCGTCACGGTAGCCGTGAGAAACCGAGTTACGCTCTTGAAGCATCATCATCATTTAAGAATGATGGATGTGCTTTTCGATGATGGGACGTGTAAGGTTCAGGAGAAAAGAGGTTGGAAAAAGGCCGAGGAGAAACAGGAGTCGCGAGAGAGAGAGAAACGAGAACGATTTGAGACATTCGAAAAAGAGGGAGGGTGTGAAAGTTTGTACCGAAGAGGCAGGACGGTTCCGTTGGAGGCGTTGGATAATAAATTAAATAAAGTGTTGTTTTCTTCTTTTGGGAGTCTAGAATCCTGTTATTTCGTCCTGGAATCGTAGTGGAGGTACAGCCGAGGACCTACGACGGATAAGAAGTCGGGGGAAAGTTTACTTAGCACCATATAATTTTTGCACCTTAGTACCGAATGTAATATATTTATATTCGCTTCAAAACTAATTCATGATAAGCATAAAAACATAGTATCCGCTATTATGGCGCATAAAATAAAATTTACACCAATGTGTAATGTGTGTGTGTGCATGGAAATAAAATTTTGGTTTCTCATGCTTACTTGAGGAATTACAAATAATTTTGTTTTTATTTAATAGGTGGCAGCATGAATTCCAACTATGATTCTCGTATGATAAAATATAAGTTAGATGAAGGTTAGAAACTTTTCCTTCTATTATTATTTTTTTCGCCGGTTCGCAAATAATTTATGTCGTTTATGTCAGTCCGCGAACGTAATATCACCGTTTCCCAATAGAAAAAAGTTGTAAAACACTGTGGTACAGCGCTATTGTAACATCAAAGTGATATCTCAAAAACTACAGCCAATAACCCCTTTTCATATAGTGATATTTCATTTGGTGATATTCGTGTTCAACAGCTGAAAATCATGATTCAGAATGATGCAGTTCCGTGTCCGGACACAATTTCATTGTTGTTCAATATGACCAGAAAATTGCCAATCGTGTAGGTAGTTCAGTATGCTATGCATTTCTGACAAATTCAATGAAATGTAGTTATTCGGTTAGGCAACATACAAGCTTTTTCGTTGGATTTCGATGAGATATAAAAAGGGTTCACGGATATAATCACAACCTATATAGAAGAAAATCAAATTTTCACAAATTTGCACAAAAAATACACGCACTCTTATATACAAAACAAAAGTGATCATGGTAATACTTCTTTACAGTTGATCAATAAATCGGAGGATTGGTCAAAAATGAGTTAACCTGGCAGATTAATTGGGTGAAATATTAAGGGTTTACGGCACGTGGAAGTTGGATAGAATACTTATTTTTTAAATGAAACGAGTTTAAAAATGCCTGAAAACTGATTTCGGATCAAAATCCAAGAAATCATTTCTAGTTTGTATCCAGTTTTCTGAACTTTGTATGCTTACACCTCACAACACCCAGCTGGCGACTCGTTCGAATTCATTTCAGTTGTTGATCGCAAAATAGAAATTGGTCACAATATATTGGGACACGACTGAGCAAAACTAAACAGTATTTCCGTTAATACAAGGGAACGACCGACGTATGTTGACCCAAACATGCAAAAAAGGAACCACGGCTGTACGCGTTTCGAAACTATATGAAGTTCCTTCATCAGTAGCAAACAGTGAAAATACTCCTTATAGCGAGAGTTACTCGCTGCTGTAGACGAAAGCGTCGAATTCAAAATGAACCGGCAACAAAAGCAAAGGAGGAGGAAAGAGAAAGAAAAATGGCGGAGCCAAAATCACAAAACGAAAACGTGATAGTGATAGGAATCGAGAGACACCCTGCAGGATCTGTCACACTCGGTGGTAGAAGCACATTGTCCCTACGGACACGGGACGGGATCTAGCCATTTATTGAGCTTGAGAAAGATGTATTATAGTCCTCCGACCACGAGATGAATTTTCGCTGCGTCATGTCACGTCACGTCGGATAATTTTATTCAATTTTTTTTTGGTAAACGATTGCACATCGAGAAAAGTTCATCAGTGACTGAGCTTTCACGATTGGCATGTCCTTGTAGGATAAAATAGAATCGTTTGACGTGACATGACGTGCCGTATTCAAATCTCATCTCGTGGTAGGAGGACTATACATACATAGGCAGGTGCCGTTGCACACATCGCCAGTAAACAAGTATAAAATTTATGATCGAAAAATGGTGATTCATGTAAATAAATCACAATTATAAATCACAGATTATAAATCACGAAATCGTCATAATAATCGTCATAAGCGAGAATAGTTCTTGATAAAATTTGATCTGCTTCTCTTCAGAGATTTTCATTGAATCAGTAACTATCACATCAATGAAAGCTGTCAATCTGCTGCAGGGTTGATCTAATCGCTGCACCGTGTGGTTTGATTTGGTCCAAAGACATTCGTCAGCAATTGCTGCCTGTATCCAGGTTCTCGATAAGTCCGCGTGGATCATACTATTCTCGACTACTCTGGCTCTTCCTTCTTCTCCAAACAAATGTACGAGATCGCTGTCTCGGTGTAGTTGGCGTCTTATCCTAGTAGATCTCCTAACAGGCATAGGTGACTCTCTATCTGGTTCTGGTTCCGGGGCTGTAGCTCTGATATCTTCAGGATGCTGCTCTAGAAAGCGGACCAGTCTACGCACTTTACTTTTCGAATCTTCTCGCTTCAGAATGCACTCAAGCCAAGGTATTCACAGATGTTCAGCTGGCTCTGTCCGTTGTCTTGGGGCATAAAGTTGCGTAGTGAAGAGGCGTGCCTATGGACGAACATGCACATTTATTACTGGGGATTGATTTGAACCTATGAAGGTTAGCCGGAAACAGATCATGGCCCGTTAGGAACATTATCATCTCACGTGACCATTTATGATTCTGAGGCATTACATGTCGCTGTATGATGCAGGTTGATCGACCGGGCTCTGTGGTGTCATCCCACCTCTGTTGCCATTTAGTCATTAGATCCTCCCATAGGATTGCTTTGGCATGTGATACGGGAAGCAGCAGATCACCTTTAATGATTCCACCTTCGGTAGCTTCCTTCGCCGTTGTATCCGCCAATTCATTGCCTCATTGACCTGTATGTGCTTTTACCCAAGACAGGCTTATTCTGGTATGATTGCAGAGACGCTTTCTTATTGTCCTAGCTATTTCATGACTTGACTGAGGATTAGAGACTGCCTGTATGCGGGAACGACTGGCAGATCTGGGCAGCTTTTTGATGTAAAGAAGCATCTAAGACTGCGTAGATTGCAAAAAGCTCAGCCTGAAAGACTGATATATCATCCTTTATCTTGACCGACCATCGGGCTATTACTTGTTTGCCTTTAGTCTTAACATATGCAGCTCCACTCCCTTTCTCCGACTTTGATCCATCCGTGTGGTATGTAACTGTGGATAACTAAAGCAGCTCATCTTCGTTTACTGGTACGTCATAACGTATTTGGCAGTTCCGCTGCCGAAAACAAGAACGTGATAGTGATGCTGATGGAAAAAAATTATAGTTGAGGGGTGATGAGAACTAAAATAATAGACGTGTCGCTTGTGAAACACATTGTTTAGAAACCACGTAAATCAAAGCAAACATTAGAAAAGTCATCGTCGAGGCCAAGAAACCATTATTGCCCGACAGTTTTTCGCACATTTCGAGCAGTTATCAGTTCTGATGAACTTTTAAAGTAGTCTATTATTCAAGTCGTTTCCTGTTTGATATATAAGCTAAATTTGGCGGAGATCGGTCAAAATTTTGGATTTGTATGCAGAATACACACACACACAAATGTACAGAAACTAAATTATTATTAGCTGATTGATGACAAGCGATAAAGTGGTTTTCGTAGTGAAATGTTTCAAAATATAGTTATATACGTATAGAAATTAAGAATAGCGTTAATCAGAGCATCGGAACATTAAAAGCCGAAACGGAAGTAACTATATCTGTGTTACAAAGTTAAAAATGTTGTTTTCAAAGAAATTGAGTTTTCCGGATGTTATTCCGAAACTAATATTTGGAAAGAAAAGTGATTTGTCTACTCCGGGAATCGGACGATATGCAAAGGGACCCGGGTTCGATTCCCGGAGTAGACAAATAACTTTCCTTTCCAAATATCAGTTTCGGCATAACATCCGGAAAACTCAATTTCTCAGTATATTTCAGGCCGACAATTACTATCTATTGTTTTCAAAAGGTCTAACAGTTTTCATTTCATTTGGTTCATTCACGGGTTTGGTTTCATTTGGTCATTCACGTACAGGCTTTTGGCCACAAATTTGGATGATCTGTAAGTGAAGTATCGCCTATGAAACTGGTTTCCTTGTTCGCATGTTATAGAGGGGGGGGGGGGGGGGGAGTGATGAAAAAAAAGGAAGAAAGAAACAGGGAGTGCTGGAATATTTCTTTCATTTTACCTTGGACAGATATCTAGTCCCTGATCGCTAAGGGGTTAAACTTTCTTTTCATCATCTCGGTCTCCTCGTGACATTATTCAATACTTTCTTTCACAGGCCGTATTTTTTCCTAAATTTATTTTTTCATTTTTAAAATGCTGCTAATTTTCGTGTTATTTCTTGATACATTCAGCATTGGTTGTTATTGATACGATTAGCGATGGCCAGATCTATATATATAAAATTGATTTTCTGTGTATGTGTGTGTGTATGTTTATACAAATCAACAATTTTAGATGGATCGTCGCCAAATTTTGCATATATACCAAATGGGACCCGACTTAAACGATAGGCTACTTTAAAGTTTTGTCAGAGCAGGGTAAGTGCCCCAAATGGGCAAAAAACTGTAGGACAACAATGGTTTTCGGGTCTCAACAATCACTTTCCGAACGTTTACTTTGGTTACCGTGGTTCCCCAGCAATGCGTTTCAGACGTGTATATGCCTTTACAACGGTTTGTCACTTCTTTAATCCTGTTAGTATATGTATAATAGTTTATGCCTTTATAATGGTTTGCCAATACTTTCAATACTACACAATACTACTATTCAATACAATTACATTTCAATACTCTCAGTAGTGAGGCTTTTTGAATAGACGTCATAATCATCATCATCAGCATCGCTTTGAGGGTCAGGAAAAGGGTGAGACTCATAGAAATCACTTTCAAAATTGCCGATTTTACTGTAGAAATGCGGAAATTTGGTGGGGTTTTCCGCCACATCAATAATTTAAAAAATTGTATAGAATTCCCGATTTCTGAAATATTGTGTTTTCTTAGAGATATACGAAGCCCAGGAGATTGAATATGAAGTAACTAGCCGGACCTACTTTCGAGTTGGACATTCATGCAATAACATTGATTTCAACTTTTTATTTATATCTTCTCAAGCATGAAAAATTAATGTCTCCGTATTATCTTATGATATTCAACTGCATAAATTCACATATAGTTTAGGTTGTTTTGAAATTAATTATGGGCCCATATAAAGTACATCGAAAAAATTCCACAGCTTTAATTAAGCATTTTTGAAAGCTGAAACAGGCAGATAACTAACTTGAAGTTTGGAGGGGGGGGGAATAGAAATACATAGCGCCCCTTAAAAAAGGAAAGAAAAGTATATATTCATTTCTATGTTTCTTTAAATTTAGATTTGTTTATTTCATGAGTCGCACAGGAAGTCGCCATATTGGTTAACTTAGACACGGTTTGCATGTCCCTCAAAGAAAGAGGGAGATATCACGTGTTTCTAACAGCCTCATTGAAGAAAACCCGGGCAGCGCCGGGTATTATAGCTAGTATTATATAAGTAGATGAGATGAACAACGCAAAACCACTTACCAACTTTTTTGTAAGAAGTAATCGAATTATGAAATTTCAGAGTTCTCTGTGTCAAAAGTGTGTCAAACCGAACATGCCAACAGGTAAGACAGGTGAATTGCAAGTTAAAAATTAATTATAATGTAAGATTATAGAAAGCCTTCACTTTTTTTATAGATTAATGGAGAAAGAAATACTTGGATTACACTCTAAAACTTTTATAATAGTTGTTTTATTAAACTGGAAACATTAAACGAATAAGCGTATCCGTTGCATTCGAGCAAAAAAATCTCTTATTACGAGTTGCCCATGCGAATCGTTTTCAT